>NW_006290031.1:3400572-3414355 GCF_000327345.1 Myotis davidii | reverse complement strand
GTGGCACCCACAGCCAATAAGGAGGGAATATGCTAATTGACTGCCATGCCCTGAAAGATGGGGGTGTCCATAGCCACAAGATGGTGGCGCCCAGTCCTCTCAGCCCCCCTGCCGTCCAGGGCCAGCCCAAGGGGCAGGCAAGCCTCAGATGTCAGCTGCCCAGCCGCCCAGGGCTGGCCCAAGGTGCATGCAAGCCTTGGATGGCATCTGCCCAGCCACCCAGGGCCGTCCAAGGCTCAGGTAACCTGGGTCGGCCGAGGCTTGCGCTGCCGGCAGTGGCAGCAGCAGAGGTGGGATGGGGCGTCGCCTTCCCCTGATCACCAGGTCATCTTCCGCTCCTGAGGGCTCCCAGACTGTGAGAGGGGGCAGTCCGAGCTGAGGGAAACCCCCTCTAGTGCATGAATTTTCATGTAGCAGCGGCCCGAGGCGCAGGTGACCAGGGCCGGCCGAGGCTTGCGCTGCCAGCAGTGGCAGCAGCAGAGGTGTGATGGGGCGTCGCCTTCCCCTGATCACCAGGTCATCTTCCGCTCCTGAGGGCTCCCAGACTGTGAGAGGGGGCAGGCCGAGCTGAGGGAAACCCCCTCCAGTGCATGAATTTTCATGTAGCAGGCCTCTAGTTTATTAATAATTTGGTATGTGTGCTATTTTATCACATGATTAGTGACTTTTTTGAATTTTGTATGGTGACTTCAATTTTGACTATTTAGGTTGAATATCATATTTTGTCTCTCATTCTTAGCTTAGATATATAGAACATCTCTTTCTGTGAATGGGAAAAATAAGTAATTCAACATGTTGTAGCACAAAGAATACAAGTCCAGGAGAAAAAAAGAAAATGGTTCCAGATAGGTTTGCCATTAATTAGTTATATGTGGATGCTCCAAGATCTCAATCATTTATGGAATATAATGTACAACATACACTGATAAACAAAAACAGATCCAGAGACAGAGAAGCATCGATCAGGCTGTCAAACCTCAGAGGGAAGGTAGGGGAGGGTGGGAGTAAGGGGGATGGATCAACCAAAGGACTTATATGCAAGCATATAGGCCTAACCAATGGCTACAGACAACAGGGGGGTGAGGGCATAAGTGGGGGAATGGGGGGTAATGTGGGGATAAGGACACATATGTAATAACTTAATCAATAAAGAAATTTTAAAAAATTAAATAAATAAAAATTAGTTACATGACTATGTACATACTCTCTCTAATCTCTCTGAGTCTCACTTCCAGAAATCAGCAATGTTTGGTGGGGCAGGGAATAAAATAAACAGGAGTAATGCATTACATCAAATGTTTAGGGGGACACAAAATGACAAATACTGTATTACTGTCTTTTCATAAAGGTTGTAGAGTAGTTACATCCATTGAGATAGACAGTAGACTGGAGATTGTCAGGGGATGGTGAGAAGGGGCACAGAGAGTTATTGTTGAATAATATGAATTTTCAGTTGGGGGAGATGAAAATGTCCTAGAGATGTATGATAGTGATGGTTGCACAATAACGTGAATATTCTTACTGCCACTAAAATGTACACTTAAAATGGTAAACTTTTTATTAAATATATATATATATATGTATATATGTATATGTGTGTGTATATGTGTGTGTATATGTTAAAATACACTGTGTGAACCAACTTCCAACCGCTTGCCTGCCTGCCTGCCTGATTGCCCTTAACTGCTTCTGCCTGCCGGCCTGATCACCCCCTAACCCCTCTCCTGCCAGCCTCATCGATGCCTCACTGCTCCCCTGCCAGCCCAATTGTCCTTAACTGCCCTCCCCTGATGGCCTTGTCACCCCTAACTGCTCTCCCTTGCCAGCCTGGTTGCCCCCAACCGCCCTCCCTTGCTATCCTGATTGCCCACAACTGCCCTCCCCTGCTGGCCATCTTGTATCTACATGGGGGTGGCCATCTTTGACTATATGGAGGCGGCCATCTTGTGTGTTGGAGTGATGATTTATTTGCATATTACTGCTTTATTATACATACACACACACACACACACACACACACACACACACACACACACACACACTAGAAGCCTGATGCATGAAATTCATGCAAGGGGCTCAGCCCTACCAGTGGCAGAAGCTTGCCTTGGCCCTCACAGCCCCTGCTCCATCTGGAAGGTCATCCAGAGGGATGTCCAGAAGGTCATTGAGCTGCCCGGTCTAATTAGCATATTATGCTTTTATTATTATAAATATATATTTTACCACGATTTTTAAAGGGCAGTGAAATTTTAGATGCCTAGTGGGGCCAGGAGATAACATAAATGGAAATGTAGTTTGAGTAAAGATTGGTGGGTGTCAGGTGCTCAGGTTGCATCAATACATAAACCAGTTCCTCATGGAACTTCAGGTCTTTTTGGAATAGTTACTTCTTCATGACTCTTCATGGAATTGATATTCTAAAAAAATGTGTGCAGTCTCTGTTAGTCTCAACTATGGCCAGAAGGGAAGGTTTGTTCAAAATTGCCAGATCATCTGATTTTTTTCAAGAGAAGTCAGATATCTGGTATTTTGGGTGAAATCTTCACATTTTGAATATCAGAAAGTAATTCAGTTGTTAAGATACACTGTGTGAACCAAATATCCATGGGCCAAAACCAACATTGGACCATCACTTGCAGTTTCTAAAGGGAATACTATCTAATATTCAGTAATTTCACAAAAACCTAACATGGAATGATTAGCTCAGAATGTCTATAAAATCTTCTAAGATAATTTTCAGGTCAGCTTTGTCACTGTTTACTTTATCAATAATATTTTGCTTATTCTATATTAAAGTTAAATTATATACAAAAGCAAGAGAGAAAAAGAATGGAATTACACACAAAATAAATTATTCCTTCCCAGCATGTAACTTATCACGTCTATATTTCTGGAACAACATAGCAAACTGCTTTCCAACAGCGCAATGAACAAGACCACCCCAGACACGCATTCTACAACCCTAAACTGTGTTTGTTCAGAGGAGAAACAGAACAAAATTTATGATCCTCACTTTGGCTCATATCAATATATTTCAAGCACCAGAACACTCTCATTTTGCAGGTGGTACTTACAAGCTTATATTATAAATTTAAAAATATAATTCATAAGAATCCTAAGTCCCTAAAACCCATTAATTAACCCTGAATTATCAAACATTTAAAAACCAATCATTTACATCCTTTGCAAGCTGAAGGAAATGCTAACAAGCACTTTCACCTTAATAAATTAAGGTTATTTCAAAAGTTAAGATAGATGTATGTTCAAATTGTATTATGTATGGTGTTGGGGTGATTCAGGTTATAAGAAATTCTTTATTGTGCATTTTAAAGAATTACCTTTCTGTGAAGACTCCATCAATTTCTTTCTGTCATCCTCCTCCCCTACCCTCCCCAACAAGCCACCCACTAACCTGAGCATTCTTGAACAAGAACCTTGTAAGACACATTTCTTCATGCATGTGTAGTAAATCAGGTAACTAAATGAAAGGCAGCTGAGAAATATAAAGTGGACATTGAGCTGACTCATTAGGCAGCTGCATAGAACAGACAGGAGAAAGTAGCAAGAAAATCTACCATGGAGATGCCTAGGGTCAAGCACACCATCTCCAGTGGATGACCAGAGGCAACATAAAATAAAGTTCTGGGGAAGAACATGGAACTCCCAATACAAGATAGTAATAGAACTAAAAGTACAGATTTGCAGATAAAACTGATATAAAAAAATTATTAAGTCTAAAACTAAATAATGAATAGAAACACAACTAAAAGAGCTAGTGATATTTTAGAGAAGTCACTGATTAACAGGGAGATTGGGGCCCCAAATTATTTGTCTTTTACTTTGTTTCTTAGTCCTAAACACAATAAGGAAGTTGATACAGGTCATGAAATTTGGACACACACACACACACACACACACGATGTTAACTAAGGTGGTATTTTCAGAAGCTCCTTATAGCTAAATATCCTACCTAAGAAACATAGTAAAGGTATTATGATATGCATATAAGAGGGCACTAGCCAAGATAAGCTAAGAAGTGTTCTAGATTTGCCAATAAACATTGGAAAGCTAGCCTATGGATAAAGCAAACTCTACCTCAGAAAATAACAATAATAATACTTTGATAAACAGCGCAGACAGCAGCCAAAGGCCTGGTTTGCCTCCTGGTTGGACCTCTCCTGTCAGCCTTTCTTTTCAGTTCCACAGGTCACATGGTAAACATCGCTATCCAATTGGCTTCCTTATGTCATGTCAACTCTCCAATCAAGACCTTTCCAAGAAGTGCCCATCTTCTAACCATGTGAGTACAATGTAGGCTAGATTAAAATCTCTCTAAAACGAGGGCTCACTCACTCCCCCAGGTTAGTTTGCATCTGGCCCCACAGCCACTGAGCTCCAAGCCCCTGGGGCCAGGCACTGCTCCCAAGCACTTCCTAAGCTTTCTGTTTCTCCCTCCTCCTCATTCTTTTCTTTCTCCTGAAATGCCTTCTTTTCTGTCTTTACCTGTTTGAATCCCCAGTGAATAGAAAGAACTTTCAGAACACGTAATGTTTACATGCCTTTATACATAACTTGTTTCAGCTAACAAAATGCTTCCATGTGTCCACTCATTCCCCAACATCAAGTATCAACGGCTGCCAATTATGCAATTGGCATTGTGAGAGATGTTTTAGGTGAAGTTCTAAAAGATATTTGCAGAATTAAATTAAATCTTCAACTCTAAAATAATTTTCTTTAGCTAGTTTGTTTAAAAGCAGCAGTATTAGAATTTTGGTTTTGTATGGGCACATATGCACATTTTTAGTGTACAGACATAGTATATTTAGAATTTTTAAAGAATCTATGATGTAGTAACTTCTCTCTAGCAACAATTACTGTCTACTTTGAAAAAGAGAATATTTCAAAATTAACCTATAAGGTGACAATACACTATCCACATTATTAATACACTGGCCTTCATTTCACAAACAAGAAAAAAATTTTACGATTCAAAATATTTCAAAAAAAATTTAATCAAGCTGGCACAGTACTGTATACAGAAAACAGAGTCAGGATAAATCCACGAAAACTTCACTTTGCAAAGGAAAAACAATCATTCTGACTTCATGTAATTTTTTCATATATTTCATAATAAATCAAGTATATAAAATCATCTTGATTTTTACCATCATGTTTAATCAATGTTTCTTTGCAATGCAATGTTTTCCATTTCTCCATTTAAATATTTCCAGGTCTGGCTTGGAATTCCTATATTACTAATAAAACATGAAGGGACTTAATATATCATGATTTTCCCCAAATTTGCCTCTCTGGTAGCCATCTATCATTTTCTTAATAAATTTCATAAATTTTTATATTTAAAAAAATTAAGCAAGAAAATGTGTGTAAAAAACTATAACAAATACATTATGGTGTCAACAACCCTGGAAAAAATGGGAACCTAGCATATGTTTGTGCTTTTCTTAGCTTAACAATTGGACCCATTGCTTTAAACTTATAAATATTTCACCTGAAAAGGTGTCTATAGACTGACCAAAAATATATGTTATTGGGAGTATAACAAATATTTTCTTGAAATATTAAGTATATGCATTGTTTCCTAATCAACTGGGCAGTCTTTAAGTATAGACAAGATCCAATCAAGAAAAAACAACTGGAGATTGTTTTAAAATTCTTGAATTAGGTAGGTTGTTCTCCACATCTCATTTATCTTAGCTCCAAGGAGCAAGATCGTCATAAGAAGCAGCAAATTAAGTGAGTGGTTACTATTCTATATTCGTTTGAAAGGTGATTCGCTTTGATAGGACATGCAAATATCTAACGTCCAGGCTGAATCTTTCTTCTGTCCTGGCTATAAAATATACATTTCCAAAGACTATCTGATAAAACAAAGACCTGAAAATTTTTTTAATATTTAAATGTTTGGCATTGACAGTTTTTTATTTTGAAATATTATTATTGTATTTTATACATTATTATTTTAAAATCTTTTTTTATTATGCACTAAGCAAATGAAAAAATCCAGAATGTTTTAGTTTCATCTTATGAAAAGTACATATTTTTACCTAGGAGACAATAGTTATTAAGATGAAGTCACATTAATGTAAAAGTTTGGCCCTGACCAGTTTGGCTCAGTGGATAGAGCGTCGGCCTGCGGACTGAGTGGTCCCAGGTCTGATTCCGGTCATGGGCATGTACCTGGGGTGTGCAGGAGGCAGCTGATCGATGTTTCTCTCTCATCGATGTTTCTGGCTCTCTATCCCTCTCCCTTCCTCTCTGTAGAAAATCAATAAAATATATTTTTTTAAAAAAAGTTTGATGTAGGCTTATTTAAGTAAAGTCAATGGATGCTTAAATAAGATTGCAATGTGAAAAATTACTTCATTTCCTTGACTCATAAATAACTAGAAACTATAAGCAGTACATGCATGGTATCAAATCAACAAGCTGATGAGAAAAATCAAATAATTGGTTTAGTTTACTGAATCTTTCCTCCATAAAGAATCAAATAAATGTATTATCTTTTTTTTAATTCATGGTTATTTTGAATCTTATCATAAAATTAGAATTTACATGACCATATTGGCTACTGTAGGGCACTAGGCCATTTATATTTAGGACATTTTTCAAAATATTTATGACATTTTTAGGTCACTAAGTTCTAAAAGTTACAATCTCTCAACAGCAGAAGACCAGGGAAGAGAAACATCTAGGAAACATTTCTTATCACCTAGTTCCAATAGCACAGTAATTTATGGAATGGCCACTTTGAGCAGTGGTCCTGGTGCATACACCAAGCTAGAAATGGGCTTCAGAGAGGACCACTGTGGTGATTTGGTCAGATAAAGACTATTTCCTATACACTCTCTCCTAAGGGCAATCTATTGGCACCTCCTCTATGCCTATAGCTGGAAATGTGAAACTTCCCCCATCAGGTTTTGCAAAACCAATCTCACTTGAATGGATAACTCTGCAGAACAAGAGAGCAACAGAAATTATTCTGGAGGAAAGGGGAGGAAACAATGGCGCCCTAACTTTAAAATAGAAAGAAGAAAAGGCTTCTAAGGTGGGAAGGACTGCAGAAAGAAAGCAATAGGGCAAGATGGAGGCACAGTCCCAAATAACAAGCCTACACTTTTTGTATATATACTCCGTAAGCAATGCTACCAAGCCCCTCTCATCTTTTTACTTAATTTGGGCTATTTTTTAAAATAGAAAGTCCTGAGACCTGCACGCATAGATCTTGTTTTAGTAGGCCTGACGTAGGGTCAGAAAAGTTATCTTCCTACATAATTTCTCAAGGACTTCTGATGATCAAACTGGCTTAAGGGTTACAGCCAGATTTTGGCCTAGTCAGATTGCTTGCATTCAGCAAGTGCTTAATTAATACTGATTGAAAGAATAATTCTATAATCCCAGGGCAGAACAGGGTTAGAATCTTGTATTTTGAGAACTGGGAAGTAGTGAAACTATAGAGAGTGGAGGAAAATAAAGGCAGTCAGGATGTCTGAGGCCCAATATCTGTTCAAACACTATTTGGGCAGTTCTTCCTTTGCTTCATAAATACAATGACAGTAATGAACTTTTGACTCCAAAATTCTGTGTTTTCAAAATGTCATATGGTGAGTGTCTGTAATTGTTAATTAGGAGGGCAATGACCTCTTATTTTATCAATGCAGTCAGGATAAAAGGCTAGCTAGTTGTTCGTATAGGAATAATATAGTTGAAGGGCATAACTGTGAAGATGTCTTCGATGGAACACTGATGTACAGAGCTCAAGAGATTGCCTATGCAAGAATACTTTAGTTGTTTCTTGCCACCATAATGTTCCAAATGATCGACCATCAGGGCAAAAACAATTTTCATGTCACGAGTTTGTACTTTCTTTGAAAGAACTAATTTTCTTAAAGTTTGCTGGCTCCACACTGATCACCGCTTAGAAATCTCTGGGTAAAGCTAAGAACCCAGCTCCTTTAACTTTCAGGTTTCTGTGAAGAGGATCAGGGGAATTTAAGAAAGAGAAGATGATGTCAGCCATCAGAGCACTTTTTCTAGAAGAAAGAACAAGGAAGGGCATACTGACCTTGAGTCAGGCCCTGGTGGTGTTCACATTGTCACCATAGCCTCAAGCAGCAATTATCTTTCAAGTTTTATTCATTCATTCAATATTTTGTGAGTTTACTATATCAACCATACTAGGTAAGATGTATCCTACATTTTCCTTCTTCAAGGGTACCAACCCTCTACCCTCTAAAAATTCATAAATTTCCTAAACAGAACAACAAAACAAACTGCCGAGTCAGGAGGAAATGGTATACGCATCTTACACATCACTTCATTTTTAATTCTAAGTTCAAAGCACTTATTTTCTTCTTAATTTGCTTTGGATAAGCTAAGTTTAAGCTGCTTCTCCCTCCTTCAGAATGGAAATATTTACAGCAATGTTTGCAGTCACTACAAAACAATTTAGTTGCCTCATGGAATCCATTATGATGGGATTTTTACCTGCTCTTGATTATCCCATGACCCCTCCCCCACTTTCCAAAACTTTTTTTTCCCACCAAGTCTGATGAATCCAACATGAGGTGCCTGCTACACAGCTGCGTACTGATTTATGCATAACTATATATCTCATTTGGCTCCTTCTGGTGAAATTATTTTCTCTTACCTATAATTTCAGAGCAGAACCTATCTCAGATCCTCTTTCTGCTCTTTCAACCATACATTCCTAATATTCACAGAGCTAGAATTTGTCATACTTCCAAACTGGCTAACCACTCCTAATTATTTAAAAAGGCTCTGTGCTTTGAAATATGCCATTTTACTGAATTATGAACCTTACAAAACAGATGCTAACTAAGAAAACATTTGATATTAAAATACATATTTTTCAATATGGGATTATGATCCTCTGGGAAACAAATTTATAAGGATCATCTGGTTGCAAAATGTGATTTCTAAGATTGGAACATTGAAAGCATTTAGCATATTTTTGGTTCATGCACTATGAAAATTAACAGCAAGAGAGTTCAGGATTTCAGGATATGCGGAGCATTAGGAAATTAATCAGGGCTGTCTGGTATCTGAAAAAATACAATAAAAATGACCAAATCACTCTTGGTAATAAAAGTGACACTGTGGAAGATTCATTTTCAAATAGCATTCATTATGACCAACCACTCCTGACCACGGGTCCAATCACTACAGCTCAACTCCCAGAATCTTATAAACCTCTCAAACTGCTACAACCCTACAGTGTCTGAGTTACCTCTGCCATTAAGTGTTGCAGTGTACAGGTGTCATTCCTTTTGATTCGTTTATTAAATATACTTTTAAACACCTTACAAAGCATTCTCCACTGAACTTTGATACCAGTAAGCTAACTTTAACATCATTATAACTAAGAGAAACAAAATTCAGTTAGGCATTTAAAACCTATAAAACATGCCTTGGCTGGTGTGGCTCAGTTGATTGAGCAGAGTCCTGCGCACCAAAAGGCTGTTGGTTTGATTCCTGGTTACAGCTCATACCTACTGGTAGGTTATGGGCTCAATACCTAGTCGGGGTGCATGCAGGAGGCAACCAATTGATGTTCCTCTCTCTCCCTCTCCTTTTCTCTCTCTCTAAAACCAATAATAATACAGAATACTACAAAATAAACTCTTAAAGTATTTTTAAGTGCTAGGGTGAGGATAAGAGGCTCTCTGGTCAAGAAGAGTGCAACTAAAACCAGTCAGTAAGAAGCAGCAGCCGGTGGTGCCTAGGTCATAGAGTTGTGATGACCAAGTCAAAAGATTTCTCTTCACATCTACTTCCTGTCATCACTTTCTTTAACTAAAATCACACTGTTGCTGTTTCTCTAAAGCCAATTTGGCAAAACAATCACTGAAAATCCAAAATGCATACCACATAATTTTGTGAAAGAAAGCAAGCTGATGGAAGTATTAAAAGTCATGAACATTTCTATCAGCTTTTAAAAAATTAATTGTTCAAAGAAAAAAGACAAAAGGAAGGGAGGGAGGGAGAGAGGGAAGGAGGGAGGAAGGGAAGGAGGGAGGGAGGGAGGAAGGAATGGAGGGAGGGAAGGAGACAGACATGTAGCTATCACATCTTTCTATAGTAAATATGCACACAGACACATATGAGATTTACCCACAAATGTCAGGTTCATACTTGACTTCGTACAGTGGTAAACATCTATAAACCTCAACTTCCTTTACTATAAAATTATCAAAATAACCAAGAGTAATATCTTCATCTTATTTATAAATTGAATATACCTGATCAATATTTTCATATAGCACAGCAAGAAGTTTCTAGAATGTGAAAAAAAATGATGAAAAGAGAAAATGTATTGTCTTTTTTCTTTACTGAGGAAAAAAAGATGTATCCACTCCTGCAGTGTATGTATAATCTTCATTTAGAAACAAAATTATAAAAATAAACTGGCCAAATACTTTACAGCATTATTGCTCACTTGGTCTGTTTTTAATACTAAAAAATTGAGTTTCATGTTCTAGTTAATATTTAATACATAATCAGTCCCTAAACAAAACATGAAATGTCATTTAAAAATGCATTTGCTGACATGTTATGTCTTTTTGGAAATGAATTTAGGTTTAATTAAACAGTATGTGAGACTTAAGTAGGAAAATAAAAAGATTTATGTGTATAATATAAACTTTGTATTGAAACATTTAATAGTACATGTTCTAAAATCATTTTCCTATATTGAACACAATTTCACTGCTATTAATGGCATTATTATATCATTGAAGGAGTGGCTTCCCAGGAAGCCCACCTCCAGGCCATTGGTAGATGTTACCTTGGACAGTCACTGATTTTTCGTGAGTTATTTCACAACCTTTGAGATTTTGACTACTGAACACATAAACTGAATTAACTATCCCCAAAAAACAGAAAGTGAAAAGAGTTATCTTCAGTTCTTTGCTCCTAAGAAAACTATCACTACTTAAATGATTCTCCAGCCAAGTAATGGCCACTTTCATAAACTGCTCCTATTCAGATGTTTCTTAGGGCCTAGATTTCTAGAAATTGGCCCCAAGAAATTGATATTTTATCAAAGGTCATATGTAGGAAAGAGCAGCCAGATTGATTGTTTTTTAAAGATTATTTTTCTGTAAGAAAATAGATTACACAAATAGCAATATAAATGTTTAGCTCCCCAGAAAGTTTTAAGAAAAAAATTTAACATGTAAAGGTCGGAAGAGTTACTAACATCAATAAAAACCAACCTTTTACATAGCCTTTATTGTGACCACAGAATGCAACCCACACTGGGATCACAAGCGTTGTTGACTGAAATATTTGCCAGCCTCATCCTTCCAATCTGTAAACTATTACCCTAAAGTCCACCTCTCCACAGTCTCAATATGCTCCTCTCACTCTCATCCAGAATAGTGTCAAGGAGTTACTAGCAACTCAAGTAGTGGCTGAATGAAAAAAAAAATGAATGAATATAATGAACCAAATTCTAACAATCACACTACTCTTCAGGCGTTTCTGAGAACAGCTCATATTTTAATTGCAAAGACCTAGATTTGAGGCAGGAATTTCATAGCCTTAGAAACCACTCTCCATGGCATTGGCCTTGCCCCTGAACACTGCCTCTCCTCTATCATCACGTTTCTAGTAAAGAATCCCTGTGTCAGGCATGGTGCATCCTGCCACTTCCTCCCTGAGGTGCAGAGACCTCTGTATGACTTCCCAGGCTTCTGAGCCTTGTCAGGATTCTAGAAGCCAGCCCAATCCTGCCTATAGCCTACCACCAATCTCATTTAATAATATCTATCAATAATAGCTACCCCAAACCAAGGACAGTTATAGTACGTTACATACAGATATTTTACCTTATGTAACAGGAAACAAAGCTGTCCTCAAAGTGACTGATTAACATTGTCCAAGGTTACAGAATTACTAGTAAATAGTGGAATAAGGTTTGAAACATATGTTTGTTGCACTTTAAAGCTAGGGTTTATCCTACTTATGTCAAGCTGCATTTTTTTTATTTCCTAACTAAATATATAAATGCAAAGAGGAAAAAAAACTTTGGCTTTTGAGATTTAGTACATATGTAAATGTGTTTGTATAGTCATGCTGTCAAAAGACCAAAATATGAAAATAATTTTGAGTTATATTAATAATCAAATATAACTATACACACATATATAAATATTGTGGTCATTTTTATGTGTCAACCTGCCTAGCAACAGCTTCCAGCTATTCAATAAACACTAATGTAGGCATTGTTATGAAGGTATTTGATAGATGTGATTAATGTCCATAATCAGTTAACTTTAAATAAGGAGATTATCCTAGATCATCTGGATGAACTTGATATGATCAGCTGACAGGCCTTTAGAGAAGAGCTGAGGATTCCAGGAAGAGGGAGAGATTTCATCATGGACTGCAGCTCCACCAAACCAGAGAGTACCAGCGCGCCCTTCTAGATGACCTGCTGTGAGGATTTCAGGCTTTCCTACCCACCCTTACATCACAGAGGCAATTATCTTAATATATATTACCTAATGGTTTCTATGGTTAAACCCTATTGATGGATGAATGGATGGATGATAGACAGATATAGATAGACTAGAGGCCCGATGCACAAAATTCATGCAAGGGGCTCAGCCCTCACAGCTGCTTCTGCCAGCCCTCACAGCCCGGCTTCATCCGGAAGGTGGTCCGGACAGTTGTTCTGCTATTCAGTCTAATTAGCATATTAGCTCCTTATTATATAGGACTAGAGGCCTGGTGCATGAATTCATGCACCGGTGGGGTCCCTCTAGGTGGCCTTCAGGGATCAGGCCAAAACCCACAGTCCAATACCACCTGCAGCTCCTACCTGCTGCTCCTGCTCATTCTGGCCCCACTGTGCCTGCTGTAGGCTTGCACCCAATCAGTCCCAATTAGGAGAGGCTCACACTGTTGCAGCAGTGCTCACCAGCTAAGAGCCCTCTGTCTGGCACCCTCCCAAGGGCAGTGCCCTACGGGATGGGGCTAAAACTGGTTCTCCAACATCCCCTGAGGGGTCCTGGATTGTGAAAGGATGCAGGCCAGGCTGGGGGACCCCATTAGTGCATGATTGGACCGAGGAGGGACCGCGGGAGGGCTCCAAGGCTTGTCCAGCCCATCTCGCTCAGTTCCAATCGGCCAGACCCCAGCAGCAAGCTAACCTAACGGTCGGAGCATCTGCCTCCTGGTGGTCAGTGCACATCATAGCAACTGGCCAACCAGTTGACTGTCTGCCCCCTGATGGTCAGCGCATGTCATAGTGAGCGGTTGAACATATCATTCACATATTACGCTTTGATTGTTGTTCAGTTGTTCTGCTGTTTGGTCTATTTGCATATTACCCTTTTATTATATAGGACTAAAGGCCCAGTGCACGAAAATTTGTGCACTCAGGGGGGTCCCTCAGCCCGGCCTGCACCCATTCACAGTCCAGGACCCCTTGGGGGATGTCCACCTGTCGACTTAGGCCCACTTCCCAAGGGATCAGGCCTAAGCTTGCAGTCAGACATCCTTCTGGCAGCCAGGGAGCCCTGGGGATGTCTGACTAAAGGTTTAGGCCCCCAACGGATTGGGTCTAAACTATTAGTTGGACATTCTTAGTGCTGCCACAGAAGTGGGAGAGGCTCCTGCCACCACCACTGCACTGGCCAGCCATGAGTCAGTTTCTGGCTGAGTGGCACTCCCCATGTGGAAGTGCACTGACCACCAGGGGTCAGCTCCTGCATTGAGCGTCTGCCCCCTGGGGGAC
>NW_006290031.1:3377405-3400274 GCF_000327345.1 Myotis davidii | reverse complement strand
CACTGAGCAAAACAGGCTGCAGCTGAATTCATTTACTTTTAACCTATATGTGTCTTTGTATTTAAAGTGGGTTTTATTATTGATTCACCCTCATAATCTGTCTTTTAATTGGTGCATTTATGCCACTGACTTTCAGAGTGCTTACTGATAGAGTTACTACCATATCAGGTGGCTTCTGGGGTTTCTACAGCAGGCGTGCTGGGGCTTCAGGGGTGGACCTGCCTTGCTGCCCAGGACCCGCCGATGGGGTCCTCGTTGGCCAGCCTGCCCTGGAGGGTGGTACGCTGGCAGTTCGTGCTGTCCCGCCCTGGCTGCAGTATGCAAATTAGCCACCATCTTTGTTGGTGGTTAATTTGAATATCATGCTGATTAGGCCATGGGAAGTGTAGTGAAAGTATGGTCAATTACCATGTTTGTCTATTATTAGATAGGATACTTTCCAAATATCTATTTGCAGCAATATTCTTGAATTTGTAGTAATTTACTTAAAATCACCAATAGTGCTATGACAGAGACTAGTTAGCTGGTCACCAAATCTATTTTTCTTCCTCCTGGACACACATATAGACAATATTTCCCAGCATTCTTTGCAGTTAGATCTGGCCATGTGGCTGAGTTTGGCCAATGGAATATGAGTAGAGTGACAATCACTATTTCCAGGTTTTGCCCATACAACCTAACATTTAAAATCTCCCATGCTCTTTCCTCTTCTGTGATAATTTTAGAAGCCTGGTGTTGAAAAGTACCAAGCCAATCGATAGAAGAAAACTGGGTTACTGAATTAATGATTTCACAAAAGCTGCCTGCCACTCAGAATTGCCTGTTTGGGAGTTTTCATGAGCAAGAATTAAACTTCCATTGTATTAAGCTTCTGAAATAGTTGTATTTATATTTTACGTAAGTTCTAGTATCTTAACTAGCTCAAACATTTTCTCTTACTTCCATAATATTCCATTTTATTACCAACAAAAGCTTGAAATAGCCACCACTACCGCATACTTCCCTTGGCTCAATATATAGAGATAAATCCATTAATTTTTCCTTACCTCATTACTTACAGAAAATGCCAATAATTCCCAAAGAAACAAAACACTCTGAAATGTAAGACAGACCAGGTATATTCAAATTATCTACATCCTTGAAAAAATATAATTTTGTTCTTCAGAATTATTTGTAAAGCATTTTAATTTAAAGAACTAAGAAACATAATGCAGCACATTTCAGACAATAATTCTCAATGTTAATCACATCTGCTTTCTGTCCTTATGCATTGCAACTTAATGCACCAAGATTGATTGTGCCTCAAGGGGATTAGTGACTTGCTGTTGGCAAATAAAAAATGCGCTGCATGAAATTGGCATTGAAGAAAATGCACTTCACAGAGAATTTAAAGCTGTTTGTGTCTCGGCCCTGCCCTGTGTGTGGATTCTGACAACAGCAGTGCTATTTCTGCCCTGCCACCTTGTGTTCTCTTCCTAAACACACAAGTAATTTACCTTTTATTTTTTCAGTACAATGAGCTCCTGTGTCAAGGATTTTAGCATTTCTCTTTACTAAAAAGAAAATTCCAAATTACCTCTGGTTTTGGGCTGCATCTCTGTACACAGAGACATGGAATTATAATACAAAAGTGTCAAGACCCACATGATCCTTATTCGGGGTGGAAGGGGGGCAGGAATTAGACATGAAATGGTCCAGATTTTCTGTGCATATTGGCCACGTTTTTCAGATAACTCCTCAACCCTCTACTTTAACTGGCTCCCATTGTTTTACTGTGTAGTCTTTATAAAGTGCCTAGAAAGGCAGGAGATAAGTTAACTCAGCACTCTTAAGATCTCTGACTCCAGACAATGTACTTTGGTGGGAAGCCAGGTTTTCAGTCCTTAGGGGAGGCTTTAGGGATAAAATGATAGAAGAAGAGACAGGAAAAAAAAAAGGGTTATAATCACACACACAAAAGAGAGAGATGAGGAGGAATCCTGGCTCCAGTGAAAAAAGGTGAATGCAATCAAGAGTATTCATAAGGATGGTGCTAGAAAATGAGCTCAATTAGATAGAAGATAATCAATCTTAGAGATGGAAAGTGTTGATTTGAAGAAAATATTCTTAAAATATATCAATTTTTAGTAAGTAGTATATTGAAAATTCGATAAAAAGAAGAGAAGTCCATACGGCAGAGTTTTATAACTACCTGTTAGAGACAAATTCCACAAATAAAAATGAAGCTATAAAAAAGATCAATTGTTTTTTAAATAGATAATTGATGTTGGAAGATTCAGCGTTCGCTGATGTGAAACATATCCACATACATCTCTGCAACACAACTACCCACCTTGATAGCACATACAAACACTTTAACTGCCATGTACAATTTAAGCTCAGGAAAATAAATATATTAACTCTGAAGAACTGTATCTTTCTACAGAAGAATCTGCAAACTAGATAAATGCCAGACTTAGATTTAAACCATATTTTGTACCTTGTTGGTAAACCAGAGAAAGCATGTTTCTCATAATCCATCAGTATTTAATTAACATATGATAACCGTCCTATTAAACCTAAATTAAATCCTTATTGGAAAGACAGCTGAAAGTGCAACTGCAGCTTCTTTTTATGTAATTTATAACCATTCACAACAACCAAAAGCAAATAGCAAAGGCAACCTATCTGAAGCAATTATACCACTTGATTTAGGAGAATGGAAACTTGGAAACCAAAAGAAAGCGAACCCCGGAGGGAGGGGCCTTGACACGCATCAACAATTTCTTTTTTTCCTTTTAAAAGTTTTCTTCTTTCATTTTACACTTTCACCATAAATTCAATTGGATTTATTTATATATTCAAGTAGAATTTGGGATCTGAAACCCAACTTATTTTGACTGCCTCCCAGAAAATGTGCCATTTTTCCTTGTTTATTTCTCCAAATGTATCAGCATTCACCCGTCCAAGGTCTCGCAATGTGCCACCCAGCACTCTGCTGACGGACAGTCCTGTGTAGTAGACCAAGGCTAAGGGTGTGCAGAGAGAACCAACCCCTAGGACAGTCTCTTGTCTCAGAGTTCTGAGAATGTTTATATATTCTGTGTTAGGAAATGTCTGCAGGAAGAAAAGCCCCGATAAAACTTGTTTGGAATTAGTTGTAACCTCCTAGTTTGAGGATATTGCACGATTTGAGAATGACATCAGGTGGAAATAAAAGACAGAAATAAGACCAAGAATGTGTTTTACTTTCTTTTTAGGCATCCAAGAATAACTTGCTTTCCATGATCATGGAACCACTTCAGTAAAATGTTTAAAGCTCAGGATTTTATGCATAATAAACCCACAGGAGCATTTAAGACCTGAACAACCTACTTTTCTTAATACAACCACATAAATCACTACTCTACAAAGCATAGCTTATGTGCACTGAAAAATATGTTCAAACAAGTATCAACAGATATGATATATTACATATACCATATGGGCTTGATAAGAAAATCCTGGGTACTAGGAACCCTCCCATAATATCAGAACTTATATCATGGACATCATCCTGTACCACAGAAATAAACAAGAAGTAAACTGAGTGTCTTGCCCAGTACACCTCTGTTGATATTGTTGAAAATGGTTTTAAAACAAGATAGTGACAAAAAAAATAATAGGAATTAACAAACTATTCCAAAAGTAATTGATCCATTGTTTAGAAAACCACCAATAATGAATAAAACCAATGACTTGATCAGTTCAATGTGGCACTGATGGTTGAGATGGTCCTACAAGGGGAAAATCTGTACTTGTATGTTCTCATTACTCAAACGATCTTAGTTCTATTGAGGAAATGTACCAGGCTAACATATACTATGCAAATCAGACAGAATTCATTCAAACTCTTCAGTTGAAGCCATTCTTACTACTCCAACAACTAAACCAGAGTGAGCTAAAGTATGATGAGACATATCAGCAGATTTCCTGCCATAATCAAGCCCAAGCCCAGTACACACAAAACATAATGAAATGGGAACACAGCTGTTCCACAGGACTGATGTTTCCTGCATAAGAAGTCATTATTTGGAAGAAGGTTAGATCTTATTCATTTAAATGCTAAGTTCCAGAGAAATGGAACAAATGAGACGAGGGATAGGAGACGTCATAATGTTCTCCATCATAGTGAGTTAGGCATTAAAAAACGGCACTGGAATCCCTTGGCCACTTAAGATTCTGCGGGAGAAGCCTGATTACCTTGGAGAGAGAAACAGCTAAAGGAAAATATGGGAAGGACAAAGAAAGCGTCCTCCCTCCTAGTTTGAGTGAGGCCCATCCTTTTCCAGACCAACCTACTGTTAAGTGATTTCCCACCTCTTCCATGTAACCAAGGAGAGAGTCCCATCAGACCGAGAGTTCCAGCTGAACACCAGCTACATTATACTGATCTAAGAAGATACAGGTAGGAAAGAAGCCAGCCACACCACTGTCCCCCACACTCCTCACCCAGCTACTCTGGGAGGTTACACATTCCAAGGAATGAACCAATAGCCTCTAACAATCACTTGCAGTTCTTGACTCTATCAGTCTCACTGCCTGCACAGCAATAATATTCAGACTTCTTCAATTCTATCAAAAATATTTATGTCTCCTTGCGATGTTAAAATAAGGAGAGAACTTATGTCTGAATTCTCTTTTTGTATTCAAATACTTCTTTTCTCTCCTAGTGAAATAGAACCTTATATCATAATGTTAAAACTTAAAAATGTCAAGGGTTTTATCTGAGGGATATGCTGGAAATTATTCAATGCTAAGTCCATATGGATAAAAATGGTTTTGGCCTTAATCATCATTATGTCACTTTACCTAACCAAATGCTGGAATTGGCCAGATGCTTAATGCATAAAGAAGGAAGAAGAGCAAAAAAGGAGGAGGAAGGAAAGAAAGGAAGAGGGTAAGAAATAAATAATTTGACCTAATGAAGGATTCAACAATGCATGTATTTTCAAGTTGTTTGGGGCATAAAGCATACTGTAGAATAAAAGTAACTGACAGACTAAAGTACTCTGCCCTTCAATTCATAGTAAAATACTCATATTTGCTCAAATAAAAGTGTGCTCTACTTCTTTCTTTACATCTTCATCACTAGCGATTGAATTGACATTAACTATACTAAAAACTGAGACCTGTGTAATTAACTGAAAAGTCTGCAGCAGATCTTTAATGTGGAGATTTCATTCTAGCATCTTCTCACCTAAGATTTTTATAAAATTAGAATATACTAGTATGGTTTCATGGATTAGGATCATTTAAATTTGGATTCTGTAATTATGAACTTCTACATATGTCCACACCAAGGAAACAATGAGCCTGCTGCAGCAGCACCTAGAAATTTTGAGGGAGTAAAGGATTTGCATAGTATGTTCATGATTTCTTGTGATTCTGCTCTGCATTCTATTCTTATGTGCTGTATCGAAACTCAATGCTGATATTGAAAATATGGGTTCCTTCCTTTTTTGCCAGTTTTTAAATTTGCTCACCTGAATAATCTGAAAACGTACAAAAGAACAGTTTACATGATAAAATAATAATCTTCTAACCAAAGATAAGTTCAAGTTATATTTTTAGGAAATCAACCCAATAGGTATTAGCTTTCCCCCTACTCATCTCTCTTACTACCACCTGATCCAGATCCTCAGAGATTCTTTGATTTCCCATTCTCTGCCTTTTCACAATAGACAATTCTCCTTTTGTGAGACTGACCAGCAATAGCAAATCACCAAGTCACTTTCCCACAGTCGCTGGAGCTCCTTGCTTTTTGCGGACAAACTAATTAACATGAGCCAGTATGTTACGTGCATCGTGTTTAATGGTGATGCTTTGGGCTATCCGATCTTCTTTCATGTCAACACTAAACACTATTTCATAATCGCAGGTTAGCCTTTCAGAGAGAGCTTCATGCAGAACAGTGAGCCGATGACAAAGATTCGCTGTCCTAGTGCTAAAGCCACTAGTTAAATGCGAGGATCAATATTTCTCTTCCTTCAGCATTTAGCAGCCAAGGCAGAAGACCAAATGTATACTATTTTGATTCAACTCTTACACTTATCAGAAGAGGTCCTCATCATCTTAATCACCAGGATCCTGAGTTTCCTGGGTTTTTTTGTTTTTGTTTTGTTTGGGGGGTTGGTGCTATCAACTGCTAAATTTATGCCAATTTCTCTCTTGTTCCTAACTTCAATACAGGCAAAGCCGCAGCCACATTTGTTCTGCTTTATCGCAGACGGTAGTTTAACAACAACAACAAAAAAAAACAAAAAGAAAAATTGGATATCCTATCTGTTTCCTGTTTCACAGAGCTGGCATATTGCTTTCAGCACTCTTCCCTGCATGAGCGCCTTTCAGCCGGGCAGGAGAGGAGGGAAGCATGCCCATCGTGCGCTCTGGCATTTCAACAGCACCGACTCCGGCCATTCCTGCACTGCATCCTGCCCACTGATACACTCCGTCCTGTCAGCTACCCATCACCAACTGTAAGAGTTTGTTGCATATACTTTACAATCCACAGCTCTGCAATGGGAAAGGGGCTGTCTACTAATGGATAATGCAATAGCAAACGTGAGCCACTGCAAAGCGATTTGCATACTTTTACATCTTTGTTTGAAATCACATATTGTATGTTTACTCCAATTATCACGATATAATAATTGACCAATTTTACATATATGCAAAGTTACATGTGTATAGAAAGAAAAAGAGACAGAAGAGATAAGATCGATCATCTCTAAGTTTACTGAATGATAAATAAGCTTACCATAAAATCAGAACATGAGCAACAGATTTGCAAACCCCACAATTAGAATTTTCCACTGTATTTGAGAAAAGTCAGATCTTGCCTAAGCAAATGTAACTGAGCACTAAAAAGTAGAGTGTGAAAAACTGCATTTCTTTCTCTGCATGAAATAATTTTCCCATCTAAGTAACAATGAGATTGCCTGGCTGGTGTTGCTCAGTGGGCAAGCGGCAACCTATGAACCAGGAGGTCAGGGTTTGATTCCCAGTCAGGGCACATGCCTGAGTTGCAGGCTTGATCCCCAGTAGGGAATCTTTCATCATTGATGTTCCTATCTCTCCCTCCCTTTCCCTATTTCTCTGAAATCAATAAAAATATTTTTAACGTAATAATGAGATTGAAGACTTGAGAGAGTTGCCCTTTATCTATTTTGAGTCTAAAATTCACCTTTCTGTTACAAAACTTTAAAACAAGATTCCAAGCACAATCTCACAGTGAGGGTGTGTGCCCCTCTAGTCACTCACTTTATACATCTCCCGTGAGCTTCAAGCCATTGTTCTCTTACTTTCCAATAAAATCTTGCTCTCTTCTCTCCCACTAAACCTTCTGTTTTATTACCAACCCTCCTCATTTTTTTTTTCCTTCCCACTAGTTCCTGGCACTCTGCACTAGGAAGCAAAGATTGCCCCCTAGCTGTTGTTGTCTTTCTTAATACATTTATTTCAGTGTTTTTTGAATTTACTAGTAAACCAGAGAGCTATTTTTTTTTACCTCTATAGTGTAACTTATTTCAAGGGATAGATCCTTAATGAATAAACTCATATGTAACTGTGACCTCACATCTCCTAGCCATGAGAAGCAAGGATTCACTAGCAAGGAAGAAAAAATCCACATTATAAAAAAAAAGAACACCCTTTTTAGCAATACCCACCATTCAGCACATGAGATAATGGAAGCAGGAGAGGTTTCGCATGCAGCAGCTCCAGGCATTTTCAGTGCCTTCATGAAAATGAAGTACTTGGTGGATATAAAAACCAAAGATGGGGCACAGTCTCTGTCATCCAGGAGCCAACAATTCAATGAAGACATAGAACAACAACCAGTACAAATCGACGGTAATTGTGAAAAGAGACTTAGCGTGAGAGACTGCAGGATGGAAATGCAGAGAAAATGAATCCTGCACTGTGACTATGTGTGATTTCCACCAAGAAAAGTTGTCAGGCAGAACTGGAGCCCTAGCAAACCAGACAATAGGAAGCCTCCTTAGTGTTCTCCTTTGGGTGTTGGCTTAGTCGCTATTCCACAGGTGTTTGTGCCTAGTGTGCCCTGTCCCACTGTCCTGGGAGCTGGGGCTTATGGAGTGGAGTGCTTGCCCTCAGGCACCTTCAGTCTCTTAGAGAAGATAAGCATTATAATAGAAATGCTCAGTTAAAGAGATACAGAGACTGTGGGAATGTATGAGAGGGTCCTAAGCCTCCATGAAGTTGAGGGAAGGTTTCTCTGAAGAGGAACTGAAAGAACGCAGAGAGACAATGTGGCCAAACCAAAGAGCTTCAAAATACCTGGGCATTGGAACTGATGTCAAACTGATGTCAAAATGCCACCCCTTTTACTATGTTTTCTCTTCTCCTTGCTTGCTGTCCCCTCCTCCGGGCCCCACTCCTTCTCTCTCTTCCCATGCATGCTCTTTCTGAACACAAAGCATCAAATTAGGGTGCAGGGAATACCAACTGTGGCCTTAACTCTGTCCTCTGGTGGGCTGCTAGCATGTCCTGGTAGGGATGATGGGTTGATAGGGACACTGCCTGGGAGGCCATTTACAAAACTGGCCTGTGTGGTAGTTTTGGAACGAGTAGGGGAAAACATAATTTTTTGTATCATGGATATTGGTTACCTCACCAACTCTCCTATTTGAACCCAAGGGAGGAAAAGTTTAAGCCCAAACTCAAGGAGCATTTTCCACAAAAGGACCAGCCCAGCTAATAAGTAGAAGGCACTTCAGCTCCACACGAGCAAGAATACAGGGTGGGGCAAAAGTAGGGTTGCAGTTGTCCATATGGAAAATAATGCAATAATTAATCAATAATAACACAAGAAAAAACCCTGTTTCATGTTCTCACAACTGTAAATCTATTTTTGCTCCACCCTGTATAAACAATAGATATCTTCCAACTTCTTCAAAGAAAAGAACATTTTTAAAGGTTATTTATATGATCATATTCTGACAATTTTGCAAAACAAAGGCCTTTTCCACCTGGTGGACTCTCCCTCCGTTGACATTTCTACAGCAGGGTTTCTCAACCTCAGCATTACTAGGCCAGATAATTCTATGTCCCGGGGGCTGTGCTATGTATTATAGGATGCCACTGAACATCCTACAAAGCAGCCCCACTAGATGCCAACAGCACCACCCCTGCATTCCGACAATCCAAACCATCTCCACACACTGCCAGTTACCTCTAGGAGGCAAAATCACCCCAAATGGAACCACTGTTAAACAGTGATGTGTCATCATTTGGTACTTTGATATCTGCTGTCCTGTGTCACTGCCCAGTTTTCCCATGTGCCTCTCTTCCTAATAAACTACAACCCAGTGTTGGTCACACAGTAGGTGCTCAGTAAATACTCATGGCTTGAAATGAATAGCCTTTCACAGCTATGCATGCTTTTACTTTTTCTAAATTCTTTAGAGTTGATGCAAAGGCACACTCTCCCACATGGACCTCCCTCTGCGAGCAATGGGCCAGGCCAACACACCAAAGGCCGGACTCAGCTCCAAGAAAGAAAATGTGTAGAACAAAGTTATTTATTAAGAACAATCCAATCTGAGAAACATCTTTAAAGATCATCTATCTTCCCTTCAGTTGCATCCCATTTTCCTCCAGGGAAGCTTTATAACTGTATAAATGTTTGTAAACTCTTGCTTTCTCCACGGTTACAAACGCTGGGATCCTATTTATTTATAGTGAGAGGTCAAGACTGAGGCTATTGCCGACCAGAGACGCACTAAGATAATGGTACTGTACTGATATTATTTGAGGCAAATATTTGTCAAAAATATAAATTGAAGTTCCCCTAAATGAGTCGGACCTATATTTCCTTCCCACGATTCTAAACTCTGAAAAATACCTTAAAGGGGGAGAAAAACCACAGGCAAAATAACTATGACGATATGAAGCTGGGTAGAGTAAGAAGTGAAACATGGGCAGAAAGGAACACAAACACAGAGAATGAGGCACTCTGAATGGTATGCAGCATCTGAGAAGAACAGTCCAGCTTTGAAACTCTGTAATCTACAAATCAGGGTCTGATAAATGGCACAACAGAGCAGACTGGTATCGTGTCCCCTGACTCAGTCTATTGCCCAAATGTTTTGCATTTGAAGGTCTTGAGGCATTTATGAGAAGTTGAATGAACTTTCGTGGTCAGCTCAGAAATGCCGGTGTCTTGAGGCCAGAATGCTTTCAACCTCATCATTTCCTAACTTGAAGACAGGAAACTGGAAAAGTTTCATGAAGTGTAGGGGAGACAGATTTCATGTTTAAATGTAACAGTATGTTTCTCAAAATATTTAAACGAGCTAGGGAATAAATCTCTTAACTAGAAAGTTAATAAACCAAATGCATGTGTTTTCTCCATCTCAGAATCGACTGCAGTATTTCCCTTAAAGAGTCTATGGTCCTTAAAGGGGAGAAAGAAAAAGAATTTCATTTTATTTTCCTTTCACTCACATAGGGTAGAATTGTCCAGAGGGAGAGAGAAAAGAAAGGGGACCTCACATTTATCGAACATTTATGACATGACACTTTTTGGATCCTTCAAAACAGCATTTCATTTCATCAGAATAATCCTATGAGGTAAGTACTGATAACCACATTACCCAGATGAAAAAAACTGATGTCCAACTGATAACCTAGCAAATACCAGAATGTGAACCCTAAAACTCTATACTATTTCCCTATTCTACCCTCTCAGTTGCCAAAATTACAAGTATTTTACAAATTTTTCCTTTTCTATGCTTTTTCCTCAGAAAAGTCTAAAGTAAAACAAACAAATAACAAAAAAAAAATGTGTTAGAACTCTTCAACAATGCTAAAATGTCTTTTTCTTTTTAAGTGCAGCCTAAGAAAAACAACACTTTATCATCATATAGCCCTCGTATCTACTTAATTAAATTCAGGTTATGGTAACAAAATACACAATTTTAGATTAGACTTACCATTTAATAGTGAAATATAAAATAAAACAACTAACTGATCTCAGACATATCTAAATGTATCCACTTCTGGCAAAAGTATGCACAACATTTACTATAGTTTCAAATGGTTGATTTTTGGTCTTCTAACCATAGTTTAGGAAATGTTTCTGAAGCAAAAATCAAGATATATCCTCTCCCCTTTTTGCCTAATTATTTTTGACATTGAGGCTATCATGATGATACTCGAAAAGGAAAAACGATTGTACAAACTTTCTGCGTTGAAATCTAAAGTGGTTGTACACAATTTTCCTATTAGATACCCTGTGCCTATCAATATCCATGCGGTGATAAGTCAGCAAAGCTGCTGTAAAGCATATCTGACATGTGGAGAGAAAAGAAATAGCAAGTGGTCCTACTCCAGTAGGAATAGGAGTCAGTCAGTATCATTACTCTGAAAACATTGGCCCACACACAGAATCTCCTTCCATACTTCAAGGTCTAAAAGAAAATCTCGAAGATGCTCTTCCCCATTCATTGAGGGCCACGTCAGGAGACTCCACTGGCCGGTGCCACTGAACTCTCATTGGCTCCGTGAGAAAAGGCAAGAGGTGAAACATTTGCTACTGAAAGATTTTACTTAAAGTAAAATTATGTGTGTCCTCGCCAAAACCGGTTTGGCTCAGTGGATAGAGCATCAGCTTGCGGACTGAAAGGTCCCAGGTTCGATTCCGGTCAAGGGCATGTACCTGGGTTGCGGGCACATCCCCAGTGGTGGGTGTGCAGGAGGCAGCTGATTGATGTTTCTCTCTCATCGATGTTTCTAACTCTATCTCTCTCCGTCTCTCTCCCTTCCTCTCTGTAAAAAATCAATAAAATATATTTTAAAAAAATTAATAAAAAAAAATTATGTGTGTCCTCACCCAATGCTCTCATTAGTGTATGGTGCATTAAAATTCAGTCCCATAATTCTTCATTATCCAGGCATTTAGTCATATGAACATTGTGGTAATTTAATTAAAACAACCAACATAGGTTAGATATCCTTTGGGATACAAACCTAGGAAAATGATCTAAAAATCCACTGAGTTTCCATTGTGAAAATGTATTAATATTAGACCACAAACCACAGCAGGAAAAAAAAAATGCTGCTCACTCGTAGTAATCTGCTGCAGAAACAAATACTTGAGCTTAGGAAGCCAGTGTGCACACCGTTGTTTCTAGAACAAAGGGAGAATCTGTAAGAGGCGCTGTTGTCTCTGCTGTGGTGGTTAGAAAAATGCTGCAGGATGTGCACTTGCAAAGATAAGAACTTTGTTATGTTTAGAATAAAATTGTTGAGAGTTCACATTATGATAGAAAGTTTATTGAATCAATTTTCAAGACTCGCAACCATCTTTTCAAAGCATGAAATTTCATCTTTTAAAACATATTATCTTTGTGAGAAACAGTATTTACCTATGTTAGAGGAAAACAACATTAATCTTATTTATACCTGAGTATGTAATGGCCAAGAATATTGCTACTAATACAGAGGTTCCCTTTTTCAAATTCTAAAGTCAAGTCCATTTCCATAGACTAGCCAATTGCCATAATCCCCTTGGTTCTTGAATCTCAAATAAATAAATAGGATCAACTTTAGGCTTATAAGGTTCAATAATAATAATAATAATGATAAATATTAATTACCTCCCACCACCAATCTTGCCACAATGAATAAAATTTTCACATCATTCACTATTTGCTGCTAGGCTTCCTTGATGCTAAGCCCAGAAAGTATATGATAAAATTTAAGACTGTTACATGTTTGGGTTAATGTTAACATGTTTAACCATCACCCAGCCTGAAATATCTTAGGTTGAACTATTTTACTCAATTGTACAACTCTTGAAAGCTTGTAGTTGTGAATATATCTGGTACTGAGAAAGGAGAACAAGAGAATTTGGCACCTGGGGCACTGATTTGGATTTCATAATATCATGAAATCCCCAAAGTACATTTCTTGAACCATATTCTATCCATCACAAACAGTTTTGGTAGAAATTTATAAGGTCACCCAAGATTTCTCATGATTTCTGGAGCTCACTTGGTATTGTACTAATCCTGCCCTAACTACTTGCAGGCAAACCAATATAAATGGAAGAGAACATTTACAATAGTAGAATAGCTCCTAAAATCCTCATTTATTATTGTGCCTTTCCTCACCCAGTCCAACCTTACCCTATCAAAATAATGCCTCATGTACTAAGAAAGGGTCTACCTTGTTCCAGATACACCCAATTTCAGCATCTTCTGCACTTGGCCTTTTACAGGCATACCTAAGAATTCAGAAGACATTTTAGAAGGGTGGCCAAAAAGATAAGTGAAAAATATAAGGGAATTCCAGAATCCAAAGAAAGAAAGGATGGGTTGAGCAAGAGTATCAAAGTTCAAGAGAAATAAAAAGCAAAATATAATCAAAACCTTGAATTGTTTGAAGAGCATCGCATAGTTTCAGGATGGTAAGAGCAAGAATGCAAAAGAGAAAGTAGTGGGAACTTTATCCACAAAAGGTAGGGAAGGAGATGATGAGGTAGGATTAAGTAATCTTGCAAGTGGGATAAATGTGATGAGGACCCATTGTGAATGGGGACCCATCTACATTTTCGAAAGTACATTCTGACTCGCTGTGGAGAAAAGACTATGATCCTCCAACTACTCTTTAGGTAACTATTTTCCAGCTTCTCCCCCTTTAATTCTTATAACCTACCCCTTATTCTATAATACTCATTCTGTATTCCTGAGTACAAGCATAAAATTACTACAAGTATAAAGCTTTTCAAGGAATTTTGTTATCAAGGGATGGAGAGAAATATGAAATTGCTGGATGTAGATGTGAGGGAGGGTTTTCAGTAATTTTTAAGATCAGAATTATTATGACATATTGGTATGCTACTGAGATTGATTCAGTAAGAATGAGAAATTGAGGATACATGACGGAGGGGAGACAATTCGGGAGTAAAATCCATGAGTAAACAGATGGGGATCCAAGAAAGGGTTCATCCATCCTAATGGAAGATTGAGAATATGAGCACAAATATAGGAGAATTAACAAATTATAGAGCAATCAATTAACGTGAGGTTTGTGTTCTGGTTGCTTTATTAGCTGACAGTGAAGAATACGAAATGGATGTTGAATGTTTGAGGAGAAGGAGACACATTCAAATAGATACTGGAGCACAGGAAAAAAGTTGACTAGGGATACCCAGTAGAACAATTAGAGCTGAAGGAAAGCTTGAAAAATAGCAGTCTGCTGACTTTATGTTATTTGGCTAATTGGTTGGTTTTTCCAATATGTCTGTTGGTTATAGGGTGGGAAGAAGACTTGGGTTTAACCAGGATGGGAATTTGGTAAACTTAGATAATGGAGAAATGTATATGCAAGCAAGTAAATGATTTTAGTAATAGGCTCTAAGAATTGTAAAGGGAAAAATGAACACATGAGAGACCATGATGGGGAAAATAACATTAAATTTATCCACTAGACTTAAGAATTCATCCAGTGAGGATACTAAAGAGAGTGAGCTTTAAAGTTAGTAGAGGTAATCAAATATGGGGTCCTTGACATCAATGGTTTAGGAGTGATGTAGGCTTTGGTAGTAACAATGTCTATGATATGACTACAAAAACAAGTGAATAAAAAGAAGAGGTGTTTTTCAAATCAAGGAACTGAGATGCACTGGTGTCGGGTAGTGATTTCAATCAGTGTGCCATAAGAATGTTTAAAATGTGCAATACCTGACTATTTAGCCAGGTGCACTGACCTCTTTTCCTAGATCATCAAATTTAAAAATGACAATATCCAACACAATAGCTATCCAGTGTGAAAGAATCAAATTTTTTGTCAGATCTGCAAAAAAATAATTTTTAAATTAAGACAGGGACATATAACCTGCTTCTAATCAATAACAGCATATGGGAAAAGTGATGAGATGTCATTTACATGTCATGTTATATGACAGAAGAAATTTTGTAAATGTAATTGAGGTCCCAAGTCTCTTGGATTTGAATGACTAGAAAAGATAATTATTCTGGGTGGGTCTGACTCGATGAGGTGAGACCTTCAAAAAATAATGTAGAGATCGGCTGGTATGGTTCAGTGGTTGAGCATCAACCCATGAACCAGGAGATCACGGTTCAATTCCTAGTTAGGGCACATGCCCCAGAAGGCTCGATCCCCAGTGGGGGCTATGCATGAGGCATTCAATCAATGATTCTCTCTCATAATTGATGTTTCTATCTCTTTCTCTCTCTCCCTTCCTCTCTAAAATCAATAAAAATATACATTAAAATAATAATAATAATTTAGAGTTCAGAGAGATGCTTCCAGTGGCCTTGAAGAAGCAAGTCTCTATGAGTTCTATGAGCTGCAACAAATTGAACTCTTCTAATAAGCACATAGGCTTGGAGGGATCTCAAGCCTCAGGTGATAGCATATGTGTGGATGACATTTTGACTGTAGTCTTGTGAGATACTGAGCAGAAGATCCAGCTAAGCTCTGCCTGGACTCCTGACCCACAGAAACTGCGGTGAAATAAGTGTAAATTGTTTCAAGCCACTAAGACTGTTATGCAGCAATAAGAAAGCAAGACAATATAAGATAGAGTAGTGATTAAAAGTCACAGAAAACAAACCCTTATCTTGAAAGTTAACTACAGGTATTTTGTGTCAAGCACTTAAAAAGATCCTGAAAGAAGGCATCCTTCCATTAGGTAATGGATGAACAAAGAATGAATTAAAAAAGGAACCCATAATAAAAGAATTTATGGTAAACCTCTGAGGACAGTATCAGAGTAATATTAATAAACAGCTAAGCCATTATTAAATTACTAGAGGCCTGGTGCACAAGATTCATGCCTCTCACAGTCCGGGAGCCCTTAGGGGATGTCCGACTGACGGCTTAGGCCCGCTCCCCATGGAGCCATCAGTCAGACATCCTCAGCTGTTGCAGATGCGGGAGAGGTTCTCACCACACCACTGCGCTCGCCAGCCATGAGCCTGGCTTCTGGCTGAGCAGCACTCCCCCTGTGGAAGCGCACTGACCACCAGGGGCAGCTCCTGCATTGAGCATCTGTCCCCTGGTGGTCCATGCATGTCATAGTGACCGAGTGACCGGTCCTTCCACCATTCAGTTGATTTGCATATCAGCTTTTTATTATATAGGATTCCTATATCTAATTTTTACAACATAAATTTTCTATTGTTCTATAAAAAATTAAATATTCTAAAGTGAAACATGAAATACTTAAAAAATAACCTGATTAATCAAATGTAATGAGATCTCAGTATCTTCATTTAATAATATTTTATTTGCAATGTATCTTTTAAGACTCAAATATCATCTATATATATAAAGAGCCAGGGTCCGAAATGTCCACAAGGACAAAGGCTCCGCCAAACACCAGAAATCAGTGCTAGGTTGCCGTGGAGACACAGCACTGACTGCAGCCAGTGCCGGTGCAGCGACCCAGCACTAACTGCTGAGGGGGCTGCAGATCAGGCCCAGAGAGAGGCCTGCAGAGAGAGAGACAGGGTCTGATCCGCAGTCTCTGTGGCAGTTGTTGATCTCTCTCTTTCTCTCCCAGCTTCTCCAGCAGCCACATCTGTTTCTCTCTGGGGCTTTGCAAGGCTGCTGATCAGCCCTGCCTCTTTGATCAGGCCCAGAGATAGGCCTGGAGATGCTGACTGGCATAGAAACTGACCAATCAGAACCTAATCTGGCTGAAGTGCGAGGAGCCAATGGCTGCCTAGAAGGCAGAGTTTTTGATGCTGATTGGCATAGAAACTGAGCAATCAGAACCTAATCTGGGTGAACTACAAAGGCAGAACCTAAGGTGGGGGCTGAGGAGGGGTTTTAGGGCAATAGCTGTTTGGTGTAAGGTGTAAGAAAGCAGTTCAATTTTTTAATGACTGCTTTGGCAGTATAGTGCATTTGGCTGGCTATCAGTCCACAAATAGGGATTATGTGTTTTTGTCTGCCAAGTGCATCGCCTACTGCTGAAAAAGGCTCTCCCCCCGCGAGGGGGGAAGTTGGGGGCAACTAAGCTGGCAGGGGTGGCAGTCAGGGGTGACCAGGCAGGCAGAGGCACTTAAGGGTGATTAGGCAGGCAGGCAGGTGAGCGGTTAGGAGCCAGCAGTACCAGATTGTGAGAGGGATGTCTGACCGCTGGTTTAGGTCCACAGGGATCAGGCCTAAACCGGCAGTCAGACATCCCCCAGGGGGTCCCTGATTGGAGAGGGTGCAGGCTGGGCTGAAGGAACCCCCTCCCCTCCATGCACAAATTTTGTGCACCGAGTCACCAGTTTTATATATTTCCAGTCATTATGTGGGAGAGTATGCAATGAACAAAACAGGAAAAAAAATGCTTCACTCTGTGGAGCTTGTATTCTAGGAAGGAGAGACAGAAAGTAAATAATAAATTGTAGATATTATATGGTGTATTATAGGACAATAAAAGCATGGAAAAGTAACTATAAAAGGAATTGAAGGAAAGAAGAGAGATACTGTCATAAAATAAGGAAGCTTGGATAGACCTTATTACCAAAGACCTAATGGAGGTGAGGAAGTGAAGCTTTATATGGAGAAAGATATTTTTCACAGGCAAATGCGGTGGCTAAAGGTCAGAGCTTACTTATCAGGCCTCTGGAGAAATAGCAAGAAGGCTGGTATGACTGCTTTGGAGCAGCAGGAGGGAACAGACAGAAGGTGGGGAACTAACACCAGGGGCCAGATCACACAGGATCAGGTAGGGATTGTAAGGACTTTGGATTTGGCCTCTGGGTGAAACAGGAAACACTGCAGAGTTTTAAACAAAAGAGAGCTGTGATCTCATTTACATGGTTTACCAGGTGATTTTGGCTCCTGTGTTGAGAACAGAGTCAGGCAGCAAAGGCAGAAGCAGGGAGACCAGTTAGGAGTCTGTCGTAAACATCACAACAGAGCATAGCAGGTGGTGAGAAGTGGTCAGATTCTGGAGGTATAAGATTCCCTGATGAACCAGATGTGGGGTTTGACAATAGATTTACAGTCATTTGTATGGAAAATAAACAAGTACTAAGTGATAATATAATAAACTCTGTTGTGTTTTGCGTAATCACAACTGTAACCCGACTTTTGTCCCACCCTGTATAAAAGATATATGCATCCCCACGTTCACTGATGCATTATTTATAACAGTCAAGATATGCAAATGACCTAAGTGTCCATTGATGGATGAATGGATAAAGAAAGGTGTGGTGCACACACATACAATGCAATACTGTTCAGCATAAAAAAGAATGAAATCTTTCCATGTGTAGCAACATGGGTGGATGGACCTTGAGGGCATTATGCTAAGTGAAATGTCAGACACAGAAAACAAATACCGTATAATTACACTTATATGTGGAATCTAAAAATAAATAACAAAAAAAGTACTCATTTATACATAGAACAGATTGGTGGTTGCCAAAGGGGAGAGGATTGGGGAAATGGCCAAAATAGGTATATTTTTCTTTTCTGAGTTTCCTATACTGAAAGAGGTCAAAAGGTATAAACTTTCAGTTATAAAGTAAATAAGTCATGGAATGTAATGTATAGCATGGCAAGATAACTATAGTTAATAATACTGCATTGTATATCTGAATGTTGAAAAGAGAATAAATCTTAAACCTCCTTATCACAAGAAAAATATTTTATAACAATGTATGTTGATGGATAATAACTAGACTTATTGTGATGATCATTTTGCAATGTATATAAATATCAAATCGTTATGTGCTACACCTGAAACTAATAAAATGTTATATATCAATTATACCTCAATAATAAATATATAAATAATAAAGTGGATAAATCATTATAAACAAATGCATATGTAGATATCATAACTAGTGATGTGATTCACAATATAGTGAATATTTTTTAATGTATTTTTTAAATTTATTTTCCCTTTATTAAGATATTACAAATGTGTCCTTATCCCCTCAATGTTCTCTCATCCCCCTAATCCTGCCCTCACCCTCACCACCTGTTGACCACATCCATTACTTATGCTTATATGCATACACACAAGTCCTTTGATTGATCTCTCCCCCTTACCCCCACCCTCCCCTACCTTCCCTCTGAATTTTGAGCATGTAATTGATGCTTCTCTGTTTCTACATCTGTTTTTGTTCATAGGTTTATGTTATTCATTATAATCCACAAATGAGTGAGAATGTGATATTTATCTTTCTCTAACTGACTTATTTCACTCTCCAGCTCCATCCATGCTATTGCAAATGGTAGTTCCTTCCTTTTTATAGCAGCGTAGTATTCCATTGTGTAGATGTACCACAGTTTTTTAATCCATTCATCTGCTAATGGGCATTTAGGCTGATTCCAAATCTTAGCTATTGTAAATTGTGCTGCTATGAACATAGGGGTGCATATATCCTTTCTGACTGGTGTTTCTGGTTTCTTGGGATATATTCCTAGAAGTGGGATCACTGGATCAAATGGAAGTTCCATTTTCAGTTTTTGAGGAAAGACCATACTGTTCTCCACACTAGCTGCACCAGTTTTTATTCCCACCAGCAGTGAACAAGGGTTCCTTTTTCTCCACATCCTCTGCAGTTTGTTAGGTAATTTTCAGATTGCAAAGGGCCAGGCCTTTCATATGCAACAGGGCAGAGCAAGCAGCTATGGCTGATCCTCAGTCCTACCCTAAGAGGCCCCGTGTCTCAGTGTCCCAGTAATCGCTGCAAGCACCTCTGAGAGAAAGCTGCCCTCAAGTTCCGCCCGCTGCCAGACAGTCCAGTTTCTCCCCATATGAGTCTGGGTCCCCAGAGGCTCGCCCAGAACTGGAGTTCAGAGCAGTTGGGAGCTTGAGACTCCCTCCCAATTGAAAAAGACAACCATGTCCTCAGTTGCCAGCCCTTTCCACGTGTACCTCCATACCTCTGCCCTTTACTTCTGCACCTCCTCTGAGTCTCAGTGTGCTTTTCTCTTTCCTTCTAGTTGTAGAATTTCCACTCAGCCAGCCTTCCTGTGGTTCTGGATGATATCCATTTCGTCTTTTAGTTGTATTTTTGAAGGGGTTGTGCGAGGCAGCAATTTCCAGTGTTTACCTATGCCACCATCTTGGTTTGTCTTATAATATTTTTGCATTATTTTATTTTTTAAAAAATATATTTTATTGATTTTTTACAGAAAGGAAGGGAGAGAGATAGTTAGAAACATCAATGAGAGAGAAACATCGATCAGCTGCCTCCCGCACACTCCCTACTAGGGATGTGTCCGCAACCAAGGTATATTGCCCTTGACCGGAATCGAACCCGGGACCCTTCAGTCCGCAGGCTGACGCTCTATCCACTGAGCCAAACCGGTTAGGGCATATTTTTGCATTATTTTAAATCTCCTTATGCTCTTGATTTTATGTCCATAAAATTCCTATTGTTTAAAGTAGGAAAATCTGCTTTTTTATTCCTGTGCCAGTGCTATGCTCTCGTGATTACAATGGTTTGGTAGTAAGTTTCAGTATCAGGCAAGGCAAGTCTATACTTATTATTCTTCTTCTCATATCATCCTTGAATATTCCAAGACATTTCTTCTTTCATATACATTTATAAATAGTTTTACCTAATTCTTGAACCACCTCTAGTCTGTCTGGAATTGCATTACATATATAAATTACTATTTTTTCATTGTTTTCCCACCCAGCAACATCAGCACCTCTCGATTTATCTGGGGTTTTTTGTTCTGTTTTATGTCCTTTAATAAGATTGCATTTTTGCTTTCCTTTTTAAATTATGGAACATAATGCATCAAGACAAAATTAAATAACATATAACTATAATGAATAAGTAAATAGTGAACACTTTTGTAACTACCATAAGAAATAGTACATTATAATCACCTAAAAGTCCCCAACAAATGTGTGTCTTCCCAGATACACTCTCGTGAGCAAGCCTTCTAGGTTGCATCAGCATGCCCTCCTCTCCCCCAGCACATACACATGCAAGGTTTTTAGTGACTGGAGAGGAAGGTTGAAAGGATACATCTTCCTTTAATCCCCTCTTAACCTGTTTAAATTAACATATAGAGAAAGAAGCTTATATGGAATATTGCTGAAACACTATAGGTATATCTTTCAGCTTTGAGATATTAATTTTATTAAATTAATTACTCCTAAAGCACTTTATAGTTTCCTTTTATCTTTTATATTATTCTTATTTATTTTAATAATGCTTAGATGCAATGCCACATGATGTAAAAAATGTATTGGCATGTTTATCTATATAGAAATTATTATTAAAAACAAACTATTTTCTAATTGAGCCAAACAGGCAAAAATAGAAAAAATGTAAATAGTTGATTAAAATATACTTTTCTGAAATAATTTAGGTAATTATCTCAATTATCCACTTCAGTTAACATGTGCAGGTCCCAGGTAAATCATCTAAAAATACAAGTTCTTGAAACAAATTACATAAAGTTGATTTTTTTTATTTGCTATATTAATGGACCAATTTCTCTATGCCAACATAAAGCAACTTCACAAATTTTAAATAAATATATGATTTAAAATATAATGAGCCCATTACTCAAATGTGCATATAATCACTATCACACTCATAAATACATTTAGATTGAAAAGAACCTCCAATCTCATATGAAGGAACAGATTTTAAGAATATACATACATTGCCCCCAAATATTTACATGTAATTTATACTATAATTTAGGTAACTATTGTGTAACTTTTATTTTAAAGTCTTCCTGTGACATAATTTGATATTGAGCCCCTACCGAGACTCAAAGGCAATTTGTATTTCAAACAACGCTCTATGTTTTTCTCCAAATGAAAAATCAGCTTCTCCTAAAGTGTGTGAGAGAGAGAGAAAGAGAGAAAGAGAGAGAGAGAGAGCAAAACTAATAGATTCTGGTAATTAGAAATGAAATTTGGAATACATAATGGAAGACCCAGAATTTGAGGCCTCAGAGTTTTATCGGAATGATATTACATAGGCATAATTGAGTGAATTGGCCATACCAGTTCCCCAATCTCCAGCTCCCCAATGTCAGGACTATATCATGTGGTTCAAAGTCCAAACCCTCAAAATCAAACATTTTGGTCTTTCCACAAAACCAGACTCCATGCTGAAACTATCAAGGGCCTACCAGGAGTCACCTTGCTAACAAAATACATGCAGGTGTGGTCCCATGTGTCCATCCTCAGTAACAAAGATATTCTAATTGCTTGGGAAATTCCAGGAACAGCGATAAAGTTCAGCCAAATTCTTTATTATACAATGGCACTACATAAAATTGTTCAACGTATCTTCAAAAGCCATCCAAATAAAGTAGTTTATTGACTTTATGTATTAGAATCTCCTAGCCATTAACAAATTTACACCTTTTTAAATAAATAATATCATATGTCCATTCACCAACTCTTCCTGGAATTTAATCTATCCTTTTTAACTCGATCCATTAACATGAGAGTAACGAGTCTACAGTTTTTAAGGTTTCTATTACTCATGTCAGGTAGAAAAGGAAGGCGAGTGTCTAATTAGACTAAAATTGAGGTTCAATTAAAAAAGTTGCATACCGTGTTCCCTGAGAAAACAAAAGTTCACAATTGCAAAGCACCCTTGGATGGCAAATCCTTCATCTAGTCACACTATTTGGTGTCACTCCAGCAAGAGCACTAATCAGCCAGCGTGATGAGCTAACAGAGGACCTACTGCTGTGTGATGTGGGCCTGCTTTCCAGCTGTGCCAGCTTACTCACCCTCTCGCTTGAATCTGAACAAGATCCTTGTTTATCAGATACAGACTTTGGTAAAGTTCTTGTGACAATGTTCCCAGGAATCTTTCCAAGAAATCAGATCTGCCTGGTCTTAAACGCTGCTTT
>NW_006290031.1:3373013-3377384 GCF_000327345.1 Myotis davidii | reverse complement strand
CGCTGAGAGGGACCCAGGAACAAAGGATGAAAGCTGTTCTAGCCACAGTGGTCGCGGAGGTCACGCCTACAGGCCTTTCGCTGTCAGGAAAATAGCAGCGAACCCAGACAATCCCAAATCAAGCAAATTTAAGTGTGTGAAGAAAAACAAAGATGAAGAAAACAATGTAGTTCTTGAAAACCAGTTTGTCAATGAACAAGATCAAAGCCTCAAGACTTTCTTATAGACTAGCTCGCTCCATTGTAAAAAAAATAAACAGGCAAATAAATTCCTCTACCCCATCAAGTTTTCAAAGAGAAAGTCTCAGCCTCACGTAGGATATGAGTAGCCTTACTCCTATGTCATGAATTAAAAAAAAAAAAAAGTAAGAAATAAAGTTCCTGCAGCACAACATGAACTGATAGAACAGAAACTTTTATGTTCCTTTAACAAATCACACTACTTCCACTGGAAACCTCAAGGAGGTAACAACACAAGTGTGCGCTATCCTCCACTTGTGGGTAACAACCTGCCAGCCATGGGATGCTACCTGATCTGAAAGAACGGGGAGAGAAACACAACTCATATGCGAACCTTAAAGGAGGGAAAGGGTCTGTACATATTCATTTCTGTTCTTCACTTTTCTTTAACAAGATCCTTCATTCCTTGGGTGTAGAAATCATTCCATTCCAGTCATGATTTACAATGTTATATCTGTTTCTCACTTGTATTAGTTTCGGATCGCTGCCATAACAAACTGCCATAAATGTAGTGGCCTAAAACAACACAGGTGTAGTATTTTACTTACACTTCTGGAGGTCAGTGGTCTGAAAGAGGCCTCACTGAGCAAAATCAAGGTGTCTGCAGGCCGGCATTCGTTCTGAGGCTCTGGGAACAATCTTCTTTCTGGGCTTTTCTCCTTTCTAGAGGCTGCCTGCACCACTTGACTCACGGCACCCTTGGTTCATGTTCATTCAAAACCAGCAATGGCCAGTTCAATCCTTCTCTCTTGGCACCATGCTGACCCTGCCCCCTCCCTCTTCCACACTTAAGGACTTCGTAATTACACTTGGCACACCTGGACAACCCGAAGTACTCTCTATCCTAAATTCAACTAATGAACAACACTAATTCTATCTGCAACTTTAATTCCCCTTTGCCATGCAACCTAATATATTCAAAGGTTCCATGGATGAGGATATAGGCATTGGGGAGGGGGTGGTGATGGATAAAGTTTATATACATTAAAATAGTACAGCCTCGCTGGTGTGAGAGCACAGCAGTGAGAGTCCCAAAGCCTCCATTTGGTCTGGCCCTACAACAAATACATTTTTTCTTTAGATCATACAGCTTCCCTGGGCCTCAGCTTCTTCATCTAGTAATTTTTTAAATAGTCATTATTTCTGAACAATTTATTAAATTTATCTCATTTATATTATTTGTACTATTAAATTTAAATCATAGAAAACATAAGACAGTTTCTCAACAAAAGACTACGTTCGCAGTTTCATATGCACGGCATCCTAAACTCTCTTCCCATTGTCTTCATTTTTTGTTTTGGAAACAGCACTGAAAACATTCTGATTGTCAACTCATGACTTCTTAGTAATTAAGATCATTGAAAACCTACTTAGAAGTGATTATTCAGTGATGATATTTCTAAGTTCATTTCACTGAGCACCGGAAACAGTTTCCTGTTTGTTAATATATTACTCGTGTCATTAAATTATCTGATCTTCAAAAGTTCAATTTTTCAGTCAAAACATTAAAATTTTGCATACATTGAGTTAAAATATGCAGCAATTGGGAATAAAATAACTCAAATATTACAAATAATGCTATAACTAATATGTGGGGGTGTGTCTACACTTCACTTGAAATACATATTGAACCAGCTCACTTGAGGCATTTAATTTGTTAATTATATGTAGATGTGTGTAAATGTAAATTTTCAAGTGTCAGGGGGAATGATCTGGGTCTCAAACACTGAACATATTCTAATAGAATCAAGTTGGGTCTATTGGTTTTTACCATAATTAAAATTAAAATGCTTTTCTATTTTATTTGTAATATATTTTGAAAAACTGAAAACTAAGGCTGGAGAGTTTCTTCTAATAAGAAAGAAGCACATTAAACATGTAAGGAGACATTGAGGCCTCAGTGAGTCTTACCAACGTAATAACCTGCCCAGAAAGCTGTGTAAACTGCGTTTGTCCATAAAGCACTACTAGTCTGTTTTGGATGGCATATTACCTAAACCTATACCAGTTGTGCCTTTATATAAGAACATTATTTCTTATCTCATATTTGTATATCTGTATAGAAGTCTGATAAAGAGGCTTTAAAAACAGAAAGAAGTGTTAATTCTGTTGAACTAGCATTTTTTAAGAAATAGGACATGGTATTCCCCATTTGGAAGGGCAAGCCCAGAGAAGATATATCATTTATCATGTAACGAATGGTTCACAATTTTTTAAATATCTTTACGTTTAGGACACTGAAAATAAAATTTTAATAATGCAATCTCTTCTCAAAGATTAATATAGAGTGTACCCCAAAAAATGTATACACACACTTTGAATAATTATAAAGGCAGTATTTATTAAAATGCATTTCTTTTTCAAAATTGAGCTATCAGCTGTTAAAGTGTGTATACATTTTTGGGGACACCCTGTATATGTACACCAGGCATAAATATGAGAAAGTACTGATCAAAGACTCCTACTTATACTGTTCAAAAAAACCATAGAATATTGAGGTGCCAGAGGGAGAAACATATAACAAAAACCAATGTGATAAAAGGCAAATCTATTAAACAACTAAAATTAGGAATTATAAGAATATTATTTTAAAAGTAATTAATAAAATTAGACCCTATTGGATGCAGAATTATATATATGGAACCATTTAGGAAGCTTCCCCATGGAAGTACTGTACAAAATGGGTGATAATTGTTTTTTATCTAAATTGTTCAATCATTTGTATTACCTTTGTGTTTGCAATTGCTTATTTACTCTTTTTGAAAAAATACAAAGAATGGTAGTCCATGCCTCAAATTAAATTGGACACCATTTTTTAATTATCCATTCTAGACTCAACCAATCAAGCATTTTGTTTCACAAGCCTAGACAATCAGTCATGTTGACCCATTGGCGACCAGCCTCCTTAAAGCCTGGCCCTCAGACAGGTTGTCTTTCTGCCAAAAGAGGGATCTGCACAGCAAAACCGTGTGGTAAGTGTTTGGTAGACACTAGCTCCCTTCAGTTTCCTTTTCTTTTTCTTCTTCTTTTTTTTCTCTTTTTTGAATAGAAAATTTAAAAAAAAAGTCATCCGATTCCTATATGTAGATATTCTGGAATAGCCAAGGCCATAGCTATGGGGATCTAGCTTATGTTTATATAGGAGCTTGATAGATAACAGTATAATGTGGCCTATTCCTCAGTTGCATTTCTAGCTATGTTTTGATTAATGAAGCCTAAAGATCCAAGAATTCAACCACTTCAACTCGGCTGCTCTAGCAGTGGAGCTGATGTATCTCCTGAAATGCTACATGAAACCTGCAGTGACTTCATGTGTTCAACTTTAGTACACTGATCTTCATAAATGAATGAAGATCCCTTATTTCAAGCCACTAGCCTTATGTCTTCAGTTTTGATACCTCTCAATCTTACCAACCTCCATGATGCATTTCGGTTTTCTTTAATTTTTGTTGCCTTATGTTTTTATAAATAGTTGTGGAGGCTTTTAAACAAACAAGAAAACTTCAATTCTATTTCAGAACACTGAAGATTTAAAATAAACTATATATATGATATTCCACAGAATGGTGGCTTCACCCGGAGGGCAAGCAGAAATAGAAACAGGATTCAATGAGTTAAATCAAGAATTTTAAGATGGGAGGTAAGGAAGTATTCAGTTTACAGTTCTGAATCCCATTTTTCAGGTTTCAGTGTGATGTATGAGAACACCTTGTGTAAAATTACTAACTTAAAAGGTGTCTGTGTTTTTTAAAGGAAATCTCCCCTTCCTCTGCCACGTAATCTCATGAAAGCTGAATTCCAGCTGGTCATTTTCTCTTTTCTTTCCAACTGCCATTCACTACTATTAGACTGAGGAGATAAAACTGACTTAAAATAATAAAAAATAGACTTGCCTTAGGGCAGTGGTCAGCAAACTCATTAGTCAATAGAGCCAAATATCAACAGTACAGCGATTGAAATTTCTTTTGAGAGACAAATTTTTTAAACTTAAACTATATAGGTAGGTACATTGTTATTAACTCAATTAGGGTACTCCTAAGGCTTAGGAAGAGCCACACTCAAGGGGCCAAAAAGCTCACGAACCGCAGTTTGCTGACCACGGCCTTAGGGAGAAAATATGTAATAATTTAGG
>NW_006290031.1:3349123-3372864 GCF_000327345.1 Myotis davidii | reverse complement strand
ACTTTGTGCTGATCTGACAAAAAAATAGTTATAATTTTGACTCATTCACACCAGATGGCTATTGTTGTGTTGGCTGTTGTCATTTTTTTATCTGACAATCCAAGGGAAAAGAGGTCAGTGCCCCTGACTAAACAGTCAGGCGCTGCATGTTTTAAAAATTCTTGTGGCACACCAGTTGAAAATTGCTGCTATAGAAAAGTATGGTTTATTCCTACGTCATCAGGAACACTGCCATTTTGTAAATGTCAAGTTCTCTCTTATTATGAGAGATTGAAAAAATAAGTTCAAAGAGAATCTTAAAAGCCTTTTGAATGGGAAATAGTAATTCAGTTGTAAAATTGAAAAGAGTTAAGAGGCTAAAACTATTTTGAAGATCTCATAAATGATTTTATCTTAAATCAAGATACAGTCTTAATTTTTTATGCTATTTCTTTTGGGAAGTACACCAGTATCTCCTATATTTTCTATTTTAAAAAACAATAACACTTGCTACATATCAAATTTAAATATTTGGTTCTCTTCCAAAATACTCCATAATTTCTGAATTAAACAAAACAATAAAATAATCAGAAAGGTAAGACATTTTTTAAATATTTATTTTTTCATTCACATATAAAAATTATTTTTCAGAGCAAATGGAATATAAAAGGAATTTTAATTTGGGAGATATTTTGCTCACAAATATGCACCTAAGATCACAGCTTGACGCATAGCAAACACACAAAATTTCTTATTGCTGGTAAATATATCAGACAAATGTTTATAAGTATGTAAATAAGTTAATTGACCTAATTTTCAGAAAACTTGATATTTAATATTCTCCTGCAAAAAAAAATTCCAAATCAGCACCCCAGAATGTATTACATCCCTCATTCACTATGTTGATGGAATTTGAAGTTGAAAACACTCCTGTAAAATAGATTTGTGATTTGCTAAAACAATTTGCTAAAAGCTCAGGTTTTGTTTTTTGGTGCCAATGGAGGCAAACTGCCACAAGTAGTTTTAAACCAAGTTTTATCTTTTTTTTTTAAATATATTTTATTGATTTTTTACAGAGAGGAAGGGAGAGAGATAGAGAGTTAGAAACATCGATGAGAGAGAAACATCGATCAGCTGCCTCTTGCACACCTCCTACTGGTGATGTGCCCGCAACCCAGGCACATGCCCTTGACCGGAATCAAACCCGGGACCTTTCAGTCCGCAGGCCGACACTCTATCCACTGAGCCAAACCGGTTTTGGCCAAGTTTTATCTTGTACATCTGAATTAACTTATATTTTTCTTGGTTTAAGATGAATAAACATATTTCCCCAATGGCATTGTGCCAGAAGAATAATGCACCTGAAATATGTTAATTTTCTTAATGACCTCACAGTTTGTCATAATAATCATATCCAGATAAGATTAGCATGATTTGTACATTTTAACAAAAGTACTTAAATACCAGCTTAATTATTAAATTCATCTCTTAATGTATTAAAGATGCAAATTTTATATGACAGTTTTCTCCCAGATTTCTAATTGTTTTTTATTTTCTGATGCTATTAATCATCGGGTTGGTTTGACATATACACTCTTAAAACAAGCTTTAGAATCGTATGCCCTTATTTAAAATGCTGGAGAGAGAGCCTATGCGCATGTTCAGTGAGTCATGTCAAGCTAATGGTACCACATATGTTTTCTGTTATAATATGGTTACAATTTTACATGTAGAATATGTGGGATATATGTACTTTCTCAACTCTTTTTATCTACCTCCTCTAAAGTTTATACCCCCTGATGCAATCTTATATTTAGCACTACCTAAAGAGTTGAGCCAAAGCAATCAATTCACCTAGTTCTATCACATGATAACCACCAGATTTTACTTGGCAGCACACTCCATAAATAGGTTAGAACTTGTTATACCTCTATGAAGCAGTAAACAAAGTATCTACTCCCTGGTTTCTTTTCTCTGAATGTGCTTTCTATTACCATAAATAAGAAATTAATATATCCCCTGGAGCTATAATTATTTGACATCTATATGCAAAAGAAAGAAACATAATTAAAATAATTTTGGATTACAATTCAATAGATAGATCCATTTTGTTTTCCTTTTTTATTGAATTTATTGGGGACAGATTGGTTAATAAGATTATATAGGTTTCAAGTGTACATTTCTATGATACATGATCTGTATATTGCATTGTGTGCCCACTACCCAAAGTCAAATCAACTTCCATCGCCATATATTTGACCCTCTTTACTCTTTACTACTCTCCACCCCCATTCTCTCTGGTCTATGTGTTTTTGTTTGTTTTTCTAGTTTGTTCATTTGTTGCTTTCAGTTTTATATCCCATGTATGAGTGAAATCATATGGTTCTTAGCTCTTTCTGACTGTCTTATTTTGTTCAGCATGCTATTCTCAAGATCTATCCATGTTGACGCAAATGGCAGTAGCTTTTCATCTTTTCATATTTATGTGTGTATATATGTGCCCCATCTTCTTTATCCAATCATCTGCCAAAGGACACTTTGGTTGTTTCTGTGTCTTGGCCACCATTTTGCAATTTTAGCTGTACATACATGTTATTGAATGTTATTTCAAATAGTTATAAACAGTTTAGAATTGCTACAGGGTTTGAATCAGTCAGCCAAGTTAAAGCCATATTACTTAGCGGGGGTCGATTGTTGACAAGAGTGACATCCACAGATGTCACCCTTGAAAAGTCTGCAATTCTTAAAAAAGCCTATTTCATTTTCAGTTTGCTAAACAAATGCAGTGATTTGTCACAAAAGAACTAAAGGATTACAAATATTTCTACAAATTGAGAGCTCTTCTGCAGCTGCTAGTTGTTCTCTAAATGAAGGCAGTGTCAAGGAGCAGAATGACAAGACGACTCTGAGAGGAGTCTGCCATCATAAGGAACCTGAAGAAAGCAGCAGTGAAGAGTGAGGTAGGATGGGGTCATTCTGATTGATACTCCCAGCCTTCTATTGGGACTTATCAGAAGCTCACTTTTTGAATGTCCCGCCAGCTCACTACCATTCTTGATTTCAGACTACTCTCCACTGATTTTGACATACAAAAGCATTAGCCTTTGAAAAAGAGTGGCCTAGACCAAGAATTTAGGAGAGAAATGAACATTTTCCCACGTGCTACAAAAATACAGTCACCACTGACAGTGAATTTAGCTCCAGGTGGCCTTTATCTGTAAGTGCATTGGTTTCTTGGAGTATGATTTTGGTATCTTATTTTCCCCTTATACAAATGAGATTATATTAAACCTCAAAATCTTCTTGCCTAATGAGTTAATAACGTGCTGCAAGTAGTTAATAACTTTGGAAAAAGTTCCTAGGGTTATTTAAATTTTTTTAAAAGGTTACACACCTCAATTAGGTTGTTTTGAAGACAATATACGCCTTGACATAAAATGCCAGTCAATATGGTTTAGCATAAGCATGGCCTTTGGAACCCTGCAGACCTATGTTCAAATGTCAACTCTGCCATAATCTATTTAAATACTGAATTTCATTGTCTCCTTGGTAAAGTGAGAATTGGGTGGAAGAGAATATGAGGAGCAAAATGTCTGCCGTGGAACCTGGCGTGCCTTCTTCCTCTGTGTTGCAGACGGGCTACTTTCTAGGGACAGAAACCTAGCACAGAGCCGGGATCATATAAGGTGCACAACTGATTTTCTCACCCTGTCCTGAGAAGTCATTACAGTTAATAATTTAATTATGCCATTATAGTTAAAACTAAGCATATCAAAATAGTCAATCAGGAATTGGCCAACTCATCACAGCAAGCTATAATAAATTTGAAATAATATATTCCTTTACATAAAAGCAGTGACTTTGTAAAGAACATCAGGAGATTTTCATATGTCCTAATTTACCCAAGACAATTCAGTATCCATGTATTGTAAGAAAAACAAAATCAACTTTGCCTTCATCATTGCATAGGGCAATTGTGTAGTGATAAAGTGAGCCATCCTCAAGACCAGGGATCAGCAAAATTTTTTCTGCAAAGACCAGATAATCATTATTTTAGGCTTTGTACGCCATATGGTCTTTGTTGCAATCACCTTATTCTGCCATCACAACACAAAATTTGTCATAGACAATAGGTAAACAAATGGGTTGCTGCATTACAAGAAAACCTTATCTACAAAAACTGTGATGAACCAGAGTTGACCCATGGCTATAGTTGCCCAACTCCTGTTCCATACTCATGATCTCTTAGTACTCCAGCAATTATCACTTACATGGTTTCCCCCGTTCTTGATATTGTCAGCAAGATGATCACAGCAATATGTAGATATTTAGAGAACGCATAAAAGAACAATTACATATTAAAAAATATGTATAAATTCTGATTAGATCCTTCTTTTTAAAAATGTTTAGAAAAACATACAAGAGTGAAGCAAGAAATGAAGATGACTAAATTAATAGCTAATAGTATGATTCCTAACAGGAATCAAATAAAACAATTTTTAATACCAAAGGCCACAGTTTAAGGCTCCAGTCAATCATGAGGACATTCCAAATAGTGATTTGTCATTAACTGGTATGCCAGTAACAAGTTATGCCAATAACCAGTCAAGAACAACATAAAATTGTCACTAGGCAACTACAGTAGCTAGAAATAACATGAAAAGCCAAAACAAAATATTTTTTAATTTGTCCACCCACTTGCAGTAGGATTAAACCCAAGAATTATAAATCACTTTTTCTACAAATGCAAAAGAATTTTTATATGTTGGAACAAATGGAGAGAATAACAAAGATGTTGCAAAACATTTGGTGAGCCTCCTCCACAAAGCATGCCTCAAACCACAGAACTTAAAAACAAAGTTAAAAGAAGTAAAAGATTGTTCTGTGAAGATGGCTGAATAGTTTTCTGCCATTGCACTAAAGGTCTTTCTAAAGATCAACACTAAAACAATCAACACATTTTTTTCCAATTGGTCAATTGAGTCTCTTATTGGGCTGTGAACTCAGGCATGAACAATAAATTATTGCTCATCTCTGTAAGTACAAGACATGAATAATGTAGTATACTGGCCAAAAATAGTAGGTGCCAAGTAAATTATTATTCAACTATATTTAATACTCTACTAGCCCACCCAAAGTATGGAAATGACAAAGTTGCTCACTATGTGTAATTACTTCATCTGAGGAGCGACATTCCCTGACCATGTAAAACTCTAATTTCTATCCCTCAATGATGTGTTGCAAAGACCAGCGTTCTTCTGAGAAAACTGGAGAACTTAGAGCCGCACCACTTAGAGATTCAAAGCCAGCTCCTATCCCTTTTAATCAAATGAATCTCTCAGCACTGTACAAGCAGGCTGCTTTCCAGGATAGGGGAGAAGTCACACAGATGTTTCCAACAAAATTTCCAAAAGGTTTACCTTGTTGGGAAAAAATGACTCCATTCAGAGTAAGAATTTTACCAATCCTATAAGAATGAGCATGAGCAAAGGGCTGGAATTTACCTCTCTTTAAAGGAAAACACATACACAACGTACAACCAGACACGTCTTTGAATGTGCAGATGTCTTCACTGTGCAGGGGAATGACTTTTAAAACTCCACAGAAATAAGAACAGGCCCTGAGACAATGATGAGAAGGTGCTGCGAATCTGAGAAGTGAGAATACACAGACCTCTTTTGGATTGCCAGCTTGATTAGCTCCACTCCTTTCCAGAAAGATGCTTTAGCCATTGACATGCCAAAAGAAAGACCAAACTATGCCTGATTTCAGGTCAAAGGTGAAAGCAAGAGATGCCAAGAAGACAAATGCTTACAGAAGAGACCTGTGAAACAAGGTAGTAAAGATGGTTTTATAGAAGATGAAATCCGGTGTGGAATAGATCATGTCTGCTTGTGAATTTTAATGCAGATGATGGAACAAGAGGGCATACATAAAAATTAGGGAAAATCTGATTTAAAACAGATGTCATGCAACCCTTCATTGCAAAGAGTCATAAATGAACGTATGGAACATCAGGCAGAAAGTAACTGTCCAGGTGAGGAATACTGAATCTGTTTTTAAAAATTGCTTATCATCCCAGGTTAGAAGAGCTTATAGAATATTATAAGGCTTCGTTCGATGACCCAAACAATTTCTTCAAATTTGAATGTTAATATTTTCTCACTTCATTAGGAATCAATAATAATGAAGCCAAGAATTAATGTGGGGACATGATTCTGCGATTCTGATTTTGAGTTTGTCACTCTACTGTCTTGGCATCAGAGCCTCACATAGTGAATTTGGAGATTTCAAAGTTTTAAAAAATTAGATTTTTTTAAAGGCTAGAATTTTATTACATTGCATTATTTTTTAAAATATAAGGAAGGAGAATAGTTCCTCCATTGCTTCTATATGATATTTAACATTGTAATTCTCTTGAGGAATTTTTCTGTTTTATTTCATGGACAATTGACCTTGATTAACTGAACTTTCTTATTGGCTACTAGAAATTTTAGAGGCACACCAAAGTAACTGAGTGACTTCTGACATAAAGTTTTCTGTTCCATTCCCACTCCTTCCCATTTCATGTCATTTTCCTACAGTGGTTTTACTTTCTTTTGCAAATATTTTATCAAATTCTAATTTTCTCCAGTTTACATAACTTTTAAGTCACTTTAAATGATTTGAAACAATAAAAAGTGTAATTAGTTACTTGAAACCTTCCCGTAGAATTGCACCATAAAACGTAAGAGCCCTGACCATGCCTTTAGTTTATCTCGGTTCAGTTTAATTGGCCTTATACAAGACATCCAGAAAACATAATTTATAGGGTGGCTAGCATTGCCCTCTTGTTTCAAATTAGACTATACAAAGAGGTTCAATGAATAGAAAATAACAAAGCAAACATCAAATCTATAGAATGAATATAGAAACAGTACCCATGAAATCCCAACAGTATCCATGAAACAGAATACTCTGAAAAATCCCATTTTATTAAACACCTATTCACACCTCCATGCTTCCTGGGGATCCAGAAAGTATCCCCACCCCTGCAGCACCCAACTCAAGATCCCAGCAATGAATCCCGCTTTCAACATCACGGTGTGGAACCCCCAACCTTGTCAGAATCCACATTTCATGACACACACCTGATCGCTGACATTGGCATAGGTAGGTATATGATATACTGTTGGTCATGGAAGTAATAGAAAATTACAACCTCTGGTTCCTTCCCCACTTTTACTCTTCTTGTCCCAGAAGCTTTTGTCTAAAACAATCACAAAGCTCCATCCACCCAGTGAATTCTCTGCTTATACACAACTTTCTTTTTTATTGCAAGTGTTTGGGATGGAAGAAAATAAAGAAGGCACACTGGAATTTCAAGACTCATATACAATATCCTTCCAAAACCCATATTTCTTGCATCTCTCCCTTAATAATCTTTTTAAATAGATTATTTAAAAAGGCATTAGCATTTATCATCTTTGACCTCACACTAGCAAAATAAAAACTATAAATATAATGTAATAGAAAGGGCATATTTACCTGTTATGAATCTTTGTATTAAACCAAGGTTTTAACTATTTTCTTAAATGCTTATCACATTGCTCATTTGCTTCTCAACAGAGAGAATGTCATGATCTATGATACACACTTATTTTTTTATAAACTTTGTGAAATAGAAACATAGCCACGGAATAGAGAAACAATAAAAAAAAAAGGAGGAGGGGAAAATAAATTAGCAAGAGGGTCACCATGATACCAGGGGAGATTTTTCAAAATAAATACAGCTTTCTTCTCTTCCCTACTTCCCAAATTCTGAACCACACCTTTCCACATAGTATAGGCAGGGAAAAGAAGAGTTCATAGATTTATCATCTCTTCTCAAGGTTCAATGAAAGACTAATTAATGTTTTAACCACTGTTTATAAGGCCACTGAGTGCACTTTATCCTTGATACCTGAGAAGCTCTAATCTCAACGTGGCTATTATTTTATCCTGCCGGATAAGCAAACATCTCTGAGATGTGGTGTGAGGGACAGAGAAGTAATATCATAAAGCTTTCCCTGACCGGTTTGGCTCAGTGGATAGAACGTCGGCCTGCAGACTGAAGGGTCCCAGGTTTGATTCTGGTCAAGGGCATGTACCTTGATTTCAGGCACATCCCCAGTAGGGGTTGTGCAGGAGGCAGCTGGTTGATGTTTCTCTCTCATCGATGTTTCTAACTCTCTATCCCTTTCCCTTCCTCTCTGTAAAAAATAAATAAAATATATTAAAAATATATCATAAAGCTTAAATTAAATTGACTTGAGTTTTTTTCTATACAAAAAAGAGAATATTCACTGCATAACTGATCTGACCATAAAGTATTTCACATGATCAGACTGCTTAGTATTCTATGGGAAGCAAAAAAAAATTGTGCAGACATTATTTTTTACAGGAAAATAGTAAAAAAATAAATAAAATAAACAACTTTTTGCTGAAAATATACTAGTTAACCATTCACTCATTGAAAACTAATACATTTTAGACCAAAGTTTCCAATGCATAATATTCTTAATCTAATGGACATGAACACAACACCAAGAACAGTAACTCCAGACATGATGTAGCACTTCACGACTCACAATACACCGTAAAGCAGGTGATCTCATTTGATCCCACAAAAGTCCATTTTATTATCTCAAGTTACAGTCAGAAAAAAAGGAAGTTCAGAGGTTAAATGACTTGCCCCGGGCATTCAGGGACACTGCTGGGTCTCGGTTCCTAGTCTGGCGTCCTTTGCTCTGCCGCTTACAGGTAAATGTCAATTTCATTAAGCCGAAACCATTTCAACAAGGTGACTCTGACAATATTATCATTTTTCTACAGGCGAGGGTTTTCTTCTTCTAAACATGACCTTCCTCCTGGTAACTCTTTGACAATAAATAACTCACTAGAAGAACTTCAAAGCGGTAATGAGGCTGTGCAGCCAGACCTACAGGAGGGCTGTGGGAGGCACAAAGCAGGTTCTGAGGATGGTGTGTGTTGGTCTCCCGAGAGCATCAGGATGAAATGCTGGGCTCTTATTAACAAGGAGGGATTGACAGATGTTCTTACGGTTTGCATCGAAATTAGCACGAACTATGCCTGCGCTGCCAAAATGAAATTACTGTGTCCTTTTTAGCAGGGTGTACAATGAAATATTTTCTAAGTATTGTCAAGGAGCTAAAAATAATAACGTGACCAATATTGTTATAGTGGAGCAAACAAGGACCCAGAAGTAAGGTGCATCAGAGGTAAGTTATGAAGTTTGCGCAAGCCGAAAGGATGTGTTTCCTCAGGAGTATCAACAACGTGGTTTTATGCGCAGCTCTTCCCCAGAGGGTCAGGTTCCATTTAAGTCAATGTTAAGCTCCAAAGAGCTTCTCTCTGCCACAGGCTATCGTCTTCCTTAGGAATACAGTGGTCATTTACACAAACCAATGATACTCAGTTTCCAACAAATTAGTTTGATTAACATAATCTCATAGGAAGGAGGGATGTTTGTACTTATCTCTCACTACTTCAGAATAAGCTAAGGTTTCTATGTTATTTTAATTGACTATGTACCTTGAGCTACACAGCCAATAACATCATCTTGCTCTTGGTAAAAATAAATCAGTCATGAAAAATTAAAATATCTGCTCAAAATTAGAGAAAGAACTTCACTAGCACATGTCATTACAAAATCTAACAAAGCTGTTCCTTAAATATGAACATGTTAAAGTAGAAAAGGTGAGAAGAAAAGGGGGAGAAAGAAAAGATGAAGAGGGGAAAGGATGGAAGGTAGGAAGGAAGGAAGACAGGGAGGGAGGAAGGGATTTGAAACTATAACTTGATGAACTACATACATTTCTTCTAAATGTTTACTAAAGAATTATTCAAAGAATAAAAAGGAGTTGTTAGGGAAAATAACCATAGCTCCTAAACCACAAAGCAACAGCATATGTCTCCAGACTATTTGTTTATTAATAATTCAGCTTTTATTACCAACTATGCCTAATCCTGTCAAGTGTGAAACTCACTAAATGTCATCTCAATTCATTTTTAGAGTGTCACCTTGGCAGGCAGGGGAGAGAATTATAGGTTTAAGTGGTCTGGCTACATATAAAGCAAGACAGAAATGTAAAAATCTCTCCTTCAAATGCTAGACTGATGTAACGATTTTAATAACTTGCATACTATTGTTCTTCACTCTCAGGAATGGATTATATTTCTGGAAACTGACTTGTCTGCTTAGGTTTCATCTGGTCTCTCTGGATTTTGCTGCTGACTATCCTCATTTCTGCCTCACGAGCAGCAGGATCCAAGCATCTGCCTCTTCACTGTAGCTTCCATGGTCTTGTTACTGAGGGTGCGAGCCAGTGGGGTCTTGCTGAATGAAGTGTACAATTCAAATCATAAAATTTTTCATGCACCAGAGAACACTTTGGAGGCAACCCAAAGATGAAACGCAATTGTTGTCCCAACAAGCTATTGGCTACAGACCCGTGAGACACAAGAGAAGTCTAAGAACAGTGTTTCTCAAAGTGCAGCCTGTGGACCAACTGCCTGGGAATTGCCGACAGCGATGAATAAAAGATGGAGATTCCTGGGCACCTCTTCAGATCTCCACAACCCGATTTTCCAGAGGTGTATCCACAGCACCTGCACAAGCTCACCTGGTCATCCCAACATTTACAGCCACTGTTCTTGAACCTAAAACTGCCCTAAAAAAAAATCGCCTTCATTTTAAAAAGCCACTACTTTAATTTTTTCTCTCACTGTTTCTCTCATGAGGTTCACACAACTCTCAGTTCCCAATGGTGTCCCCTGAAGAAGACGCGGAGGCACTGTGTGAACAGGACCAGTTCCTACTACAGGCTGCCCGCGGCCCAAATGAGGCGGGGAGAACCCTGCTGCCAAAGCGTCCCACCCTGTTGCTGTGCGTAAAGCTGGAGCGAAATGGTTCCATTCTTGTTGCGTCAAGAGAAACCGTAGGATAGAGATTTTCAAAAATATGTTACATATAAATACAAATTTAGTAGAAGGTTTCTTACTGACATTTCTTTCCCAAACTAGATTATAGTGCTGGTGAGGCAGGACTGAGACATATACATAGAGCTCGGGGGTGGGAGTACATAGCGGGAAAACGGCTGCTGTCTCTCCATACCCTCACTCGCCACATACCCTGGAACTTACTAAACTCTGTTGACGTGGTCAGACCGTTCTCAGTGTGTTTGCTTTTCTCGGGGACATGCATTGCCCTTTCGATGAGGAAGCATTCAGTTACCAAGTTATTCCTGGTTTCAAAATCCTTTGGAAGCTCTGCCTTGTAAACACTCACAAATATACCACTGCCGTCCCTAGAGCTAGCTTGGAAGGAGCCCAAATGTATCTCAAACATATCCCGCTCATGGAAAACAAATATTGAAACCATTATTCCAGAGAAACCATTATTCTAAACCAATTCTTTTGCAAATGAAAAGTCAAAGGCGTCGTGGTGGAGGCTGGAAATGCAAAGGCAAGTGTTAGGGTGAGGTCTCCAGTGCAGAATAGGGACTGGAGGCACGGTTCCCGCCTCCTCCTCCCACTGGCACAGGCTCTGCAGCTCACCACGTGTCCTCTACAGAGGAGAACCGACCGTACACACGGAGCTGGTCTAGGCTTAGTCTCACAGACTTTCCATCTCCCTTCAATATTTCCTCTAGAGCTGGGGTTGCACAACTATGGCCCTCAGGTTAACGTATCCCTCAGCCAGTTCTGCAAACTTTGATTAGAACACAGTCACACTCACTTGTTCACATAGTGTCTATGACAAAGTCAGAGTTGAATTGTTCAAAAGAGACCCTTGGGTCCACCCATCTAAAAATAGTTACTATCGCCCTAGCTGTTTGGCTCAGTGGATAGAGCCAAAGGGTCCCGGGTTTGATTCCAGTCAAGGGCACATTCCTGGGTTGCAGGCTTGCTCCTGGGTAGGGGTGTGCAGGAGACAGCTGATCTATGATTTTCTCTCATCATTGATGTTTCTATCTCTTTCTCCCTCTCCCTTCCTCTCTGAAATCAATAAAAATATATTTTAAAATAATAAATAAATAAAAGCACTTATCTATAAAAGATAAAATAAAAATAATTACTCTCTGGCCCCTTCTAGAGAAAGTCTGCCTCCCACTCATCTACAGATTATTCATAGTTGCCTAGAGAGTGATTCACATCAAACAGGGGTAGCTGGAAGCAGAGCAGGCAGATGCTAGCATGAGACAGAGGAACATTTCGGAGGAATATTGCTGCAGGAAAAATAGCTTGATCACCCAAAACAAACGCTGTCTATTCTTCTTAACAAAATAATTTCTTTCCAACGTGAGAATTTCATGTAATTGCTACTTTGGAAAGTAGGCCAGGAATGACCAACATAAAATAATGTATGTTATTTTTTATGATTGTGGAAGCACCATATCCCCAAACCTTTCTCCATAGATGCACCTGCTCTTTATGCTGTAAACACATAATAGCCCTCCTAATCTCCCCAGCTAAATACCAAGCTTAATTACCGATAAATACATAATAGCCTTCCTAATCTCCCCAGCTAAATACCAAACTTAATTATTTCTTCTTGTTCCCCTATATCCTCACTCATTCACACACTCAACAATTACTTAACAAGTAGCTATTATGTGCCAAGTCCTATGCTAGACAGCTAGTCTATAACAGTGAACAAATAGGACATTTGCTATGATTTGGACCACAGAAGGGAGCAGGATGGGTAACAGATGGTGAGTTGGGTGTCTAGTACCTGAGAAACATGCAGACGACTTGTAGATTGTGTGCTATGGTGAGAACTATCCATACCCTATATCTTAACCTGAGGCTCGGGAGAAGAGAAATGAGGAGTCATCAGTCTATCAATAAAAATTGAGAGAACTGGAATGGGTGAGATTACTCATATTTAGAGTAAAAAAGGAAGCACTGAGAACAGAATCCACCAGGTAGAGCATGAGAACTCTGGGCGGGAGTTAAGAAAGTGTGGCTTAGTGGGCAGGAGAAAATATGTTGAGTTTTGAATCACAGGAGTAATAATAGAGCATTTTCTGAAAAAAATTATGATAAGACTTAAAATGCATTCCTCAGATTTACTGTCATTGCGAGTTATGGTGACAGCAGATAGGAAAGCCGCATAAGTCATACTGCTGAAGGATGAATATCAGTGAAGAAATGAAGGGAGCAACAAATTTAGATAATGTTTTTCATATGTTTAGCTCTGAAGGAGAAGAGAAATTGGAGAGTGGAGAGAAGAAATCAGTAGGAGGCAGCATGCCCAGGAGACACAGTGAGGAAGTATCCAGAGAACTACCCAAACCCTATATCTTCACCTGGCCGATGGCCACACGGTGGGTTGTGCTCCAAATCATTAAAATACACTTCATGTTTTGTGCATTTTTGGTTTGTTTATAATATTGGCTAATGTAATATATTCATAAAGATATTTTTAAACCACAAAAGAAACATAAAAGAGTAAATCTAACAAAAAGTCTGCAAAATGTGTGTAAAGAAAATTTTAAATCCTCATTGAAAAATATATTTCTAAATCCTCTTTATTTGGAAAGGCATACTGTATTTTTTGGTAGGAATACAAAGAATTGTTGAGATGAAAAGTCTCTCAAATGAATCTATAGATTAAATGTAATTCCAGTCAACAGCCAAAGCGGTCTTTTTTTAATGGAATATAACAAGCTAATTCTAAAATCTATATGATATGACAAAGGCTTAGAAACAACAAAACATACCTGAGAAATAAAAAGGTGAGAGGACTTCCCTTTGACAAATATCAAGGCTTATTATAATGTGTCATAAATATGACAGAGGTAAGGTGGAAAAAGAGAGAATATGAGCGAAAAGAGATGAAGAGAATAAATATTAAACTCATGCACATATAAATTACTTATAACTGACTAACATTGCACATTGGTGGGGAAAGAAGTCTATTCAGTAAATGTACTGGATCCTTATCTCACACTCTACATGAATCTTAAATTCCAAATATATTAAGTACTCTCTTTTGGTAAAATACAAATCTATAAACATTGCAGTTGGCAATTAGGATAGTGTCTTTATGAGCTTGGCGTAGGAAAAGACCCAAAACAAGATACAAAAGATAAAATCATAAAGAAAATGATAAGCACCTGCATTAGAACTAACAACTTCTGTTCCTTAAAATACACCATGGAGAGAATAAAGAGACAACCTATATTCTGGAGGAAAACATTTGCAGCACCTGTAAATAAGGATTAGTAGTCAGGATGTGTAAAAGTTTATATTAATCAAAAATAAAAAGACAAAGGACCCGCAGTAAAAACTGCTATAAAAATCGACAGGAATTTTACAAAAGAGGAAACAAATGGACCATAAACATGTGAAAATATGTTTATCCTCATTAGTAATCGAAAAACACAAATTTAAAGCCCCGGTAAGGTAGAATTTCATGTAAAAATGTAAAGTGAGTCAATGTCAATTTTACCCAGAACATGGGGCAAGAGGGCTGGTCCATTTAGACATTGCTGGCACACAGACACTTTGGAAAATATCTGGCATTTGAAGTTGAACATGTGCATATGCTGCAGCCTGAGGTTCTCCTCCCTGCACCTGTGAACTGGGAGGCTTGGATAAGGACATGCATGGCGGCATCGCTCCTAACAACAGCAATCACAGATGTTTACCAAAACAAGGCTCAATGCGTGTGGTGAGCTATTGCTGCTATGTGGTGATGTGTGGAGTGGAGAAATTCATACACTGAAGTTGTATGGTATATTCATTCAGACGCTGAAATTCTCTACACCAATGAAAATAAATATGGTATTATACATGGCAACAAAAGTGAATCTGGACAAATGTTGAACAAAACAAGTGAGAGTCATGGAATGCATACATCATACATTACAACTCCATTTTCAAAAAGTTCGGGACCAGTCAACTAAATGCGCTGTTAGGGTATTTACATGTAGCTAGTCACAAAATACAGACACAGAGAGGAGTGCGATAGGAGAGGAGTACACCGGCATAGGGTCCTAGTTCTTCACCTGGATAATGGGTACATGGGCGTTGCCTTTATTATTTTATATTTTTTCACTACATATGCAAAGTATTTTCTAAATGTTTTAAAAGAAAATAACATGTACCTTAAAAATTATGAAATTGTGAATGAAAAAAATAATTTTAACCAATAGATGTTATCTGCCTCTTAGAACATTTTGAGATATTTTTTAATCCCTCAATATAAGATAGGGGAATAGTAAATAATATTGAGCTAGGAAAAACAGTAGTCAAACAAAAATGGTCATGAGGGAAAATTTTACCAAAAAAGAAAGACTCTAAATGGTTTAAAGTACAGGGAGGATAAGGGAAGATTAGAAAACATTAAACAACATGTTAAAGAAAATTGGCACACTGTTTTCTGCATTAAACTTTATCACCTCCAAAAATATAGTGAATTAAAAGCCACAAATAAAGATAAAATGCCCATTTTCCTAGAAAAGGCAGAGCAAAATTTCTAGCTTCATTTTGGAAGTAGTAATGAAGAAAGAAGTTTATCCTGTTTTCATAAGTCATGTTGCATTAGTGTGAAAAATAGGCAATAGGAAAAGAATATTTCAACATGAACATGCCTGAAAATGTGGTCATCTCTTTACAAATGGTCATGAAACACACATATATATAAAGAGATGTGCCCTAATGAAAGTGTAGTTCCCTATGGGGTTGTATACAATAATTAACCTATAAAAGAGCCAGAGTCGCAGAGGATGTGAGCCTTATATTTAGGTGATATGATGTATTTATTCAGAGGAAGTAGCTACGTAGCTATACACTTGAAGTTTCCCCACTCAGAACCTAGTCCAAGTGCAGAATGAGTCATGACAAATATTTTCACAGCCTACTAGACATTCAGTGATCTCTGAGACACGAGCTGATGGTCTTCCATCATTCCTCCGCGGGCAGGTGGCACCACCATTAATTAGGCTTTTGCTTAAAATTTGCCTGGGCGGCAGGGGGGCGGGGGGGTGTCCAAAAGCAAGGAGGTCTGGAGACTGAACAGCCCAGTCATGCCCTACGGTGGCCTCCCCTGCCTGGCACAGACGCCTGGCCACAGCCTGCTGGTAAAAATCACGTGTCCCGTGTAACGAGGAGGGTTTTTTATCTTGTAGGGCTGCCAGTCCAGCTTCTTTACCAGAACTTAGCTGGCAGGGCCAGATTTCAAAAATGAAGGTACTTTGCTGAATGAGCCTGTATCTGAATCAGCCATTTTGAAAATCTCAGTCCCATAAAGTGTATAAGTGACATCTCTCCCAATGTACGGAGGTACATTCTAGTAAAAGTCCATCATCCACAGATCAGAGGGCTCGGGACAGGCAGATAAGCAGGTAAATGTGCTCCCTGAAGAGCTGGGTTTACTCAGATGTCATCCTAGAAAGAAGCTAGAAAATAACATCCTCAAAATAAACATACTCTCCCATTATGTAGAATTTTACAATTTAGCAAACGATTTCACATACCACAGAAGTGGGAATTTTTAATTTTAGAAGTAAAAAATTTGCCCAAGCTCACATTAGTAGTAGAGGACTGAGTCAGGACATATTCTAAACATAAGTTCAAGTCCAGTGTTAAATAACCTACACCACAGAGGCTTAAAAATAGGAACAAGGATAGTGATAGAAGCTGCCATTTTTCATTTTTAGTGAGGATCTAGCAAATGTGAGGCATGGTGTATAATGCACTTTATACTTCTGTGTTTAAATTTAAAACAGTAACTTATATTTAAATGCATAGCAAGAGCTGTCTGTGTTGAATCCCTTGATTACAATAAAGATTTCTTATCAGCTTTATAAGTTGAAAAGACCATGTTTTGTCCTCTTTAATGGGAGCATAACAGTATTGTTCATATATACATTATGAACTTTTACATCTTTTATTTATTTCATTATACATTTCATATATAACCATATGTATACAATTAGCTACAAGGAAAATAGTGCAGATTAAGGAGTGATCATTTCAGTAAAATGTAAAAGAAACTCTTGCAAGATCAATAATTAAAACTAAATTTTTCGTGGCATTTTATTTGACCCTTAGTATCAAAAAATATATATATATTTGGTTTAAAAGTGAAAGTAGGCAAAGCCCTCTCTAAGTTAAGAGTATTATCAGCATGCTGGCTGACAGGTTATTTTATGAAAACTATCCAAATTACCTTAGAGCAGTGGTCGGCAAACTTATTAGTCAACAGAGCCAAATATCAACAGTACAATGATTGAAATTTCTTTTGAGAGCCAAATTTTTTAAACTTAAACTATTTAGGTAGGTACATTGTTATTAACCTAATTAGGGTACTCCTAAGGCTTAGGAAGAGCCACACTCAAGGGGCCAAAGAAATATTAATTCAAAAAGTTATTTTTCAGCGATTCACACATTAGGAACAATTCTAGATACTTAGGTTAGAGCAGTGGTCGGCAAACTTATTAGTCAACAGAGCCAAATATCAACAGTACAATGATTGAAATTTCTTTTGAGAGCCAAATTTTTTAAACTTAAACTATTTAGGTAGGTACATTGTTATTAACCTAATTAGGGTACTCCTAAGGCTTAGGAAGAGCCACACTCAAGGGGCCAAAGAGCCGCATGTGGCTCACGAACCGCAGTTTGCTGATCCTAGAGGGTTCTACTCACAGATATTTATTGAAAATCTTCTATCTTATGGAGGCAGGAGATATACAAAAGTGTATCATACAATATCTATTTTTAAGGATTTATACTTTAGTAAGAAGAATTAGAAACACACAAATAGAAGGTAATGAGAATTGGCCAGAATCCAATATTTGATTTCTTTGAGTTATCCTAAATAGAAAACGAATTATATCTTAAATTACCATAAAATGTGTCAACATTAACATTTCAGCAACAGTAATCCTCTAAATCATCTAATTGCCTTTAAAGAGGCAACTCAGAATCAATTCAGAGAGGTTTGGAGTGGCATTATTTAGTCACTAAATTGACCCTAGAAATAAAGAGAGATGGGAGGACAGGTGTTTCTTCATTCTCATTGATTTATTTCAACACAGTTAATCATATTGGTCCTTGTCATTGACAGAAAATTTCTCATGCTGGTATTTTTCTTTCAATACACAAGCTTTCACATATGCACTAAAAGGCGCAGCGCGTAAACTAAAATCTCTGGCTTCAAGGAGAATATCTAAGAAGGAGAGTCACAAAATCATTAGCCCACATAAATATTCCTTTTCCTCATTTTCCATCCAACCTCCCTCCCTTTTCCTCCTAACAAAATACACACACACACACACACACACACACACACACACCACCTGAATTTTGATATACAATGACCTGAATGTACATTTAGTACTGTTAAGTCCAGTTTTATTTTAACCTAAACCAGAACGCTGTCACTGATAAATAGAATATAACTCATGGCAATTTACTATGAATCCTTTAACATGGCCCCATGTGCTAGAGAAGCAGAGAAAATAATATGATACAGATTTATGCATCTCCTTTTAGCTCAGAAATCTTATCATGCAGTAATTAGAGGCACACTAAAAAGCCAAATAAAGCGACCGATTGCTGTATAGATCTATAAACTGGATATTGACGCTACAGATGCCAAAACACAGTCAGGAAGATTAGCTCGCAGCTCGGTCCCGCTGAGGAAGTTCCCTGAAGGATGAAAGGGCCCTGGGACAAAGGGAGATGCTTTAGCTGATCAAGCCCTATTTGGTCACTTTCATCTTTGCGATGCATGGAAAAGGAGCCCCTTTCCTGCCAGCTCTTGGCACTGTGACCAGGGAGAGACATAAAGGGAGGCAAGGCAAGGCCAGCACAAAAGGGGAAGTGGTTAAAGGCAGCAGCTCTTTCCAAAGAAACAGAGGTGCTGGCAGGAGATGTTAACAACGAAGATGCTTGTGCCTCCATGGCACATAGAATGGCAATGGCCTAATAATGAACCTGAAAGACACAAGTGAGGATGGCTGCCTGCAAAGCGGGGGAAACCTTCCAATTACTGCTTTAGGCAGCCCTATTCATCCTCAGGAACACTCCCGACAAAAAGTCCATTCAACGTTCCCTCAATGTGTTCCGTCTAATGGGAGCAGTATTATGTCTGACACGGAGTGTAATTACATCATGAGAATTTCACATACAGAGAAGTAAAGTCTTTAATTTTCTGCAGGTGTCTTGGACACATTCTGCATAATTCTTTGCCCCAAAATGAGGTGCACATTCCTCTTCTGCAGAGCGCGTTCGGATTGGGATGGTTTGCATTTGAGGACTGAGTAATAGTCATTTATCTTAGCCATTGTGGAAAGCAGCACACAGCACATTCTCCCTGCATCACACCACGTGTCACTAACATCTCCGGCAAAGCTAAACAAAATCTATAATTATAGATACAGGACGCGTGTACCTACAAATACATAAAATCTGGCTCTAACGCATCTCTGGATCACAATCATGAGCAGCAGGTAAGTAGTTAGGAAGCTTTCTATACCCATTAGTTATGAGGTACCAACAAGCCCATAGCCCCACAGGGGGGCACTTAACGGGTTACTCCCGCCAGTCCAGGCAACTTGGAAACAATTGAAATGGTACAGGAAAGAGGATAAATGGAAAGGACAGCATTAAAGGCTGTTTTGTTTCCTGAAATAATTACACATGTAGCGTGTCTTGTTGATTTATTCTAAAGACTCTTCAGTCAAACATAAACGGATTACATTTTTTGCTGACTTACACAAAACAGTTTTATTATTTTAGTATCACCTGACAAAGGGGATGTTTAATGTAACAAGTTAATAGAATATGCACCAAGGAGAAAAAAATTATAAATTGATTTTCAATGGTGGAGCAGTTCAGTGCATAGGAATAAGCTAAATTGTGGCAAGCTTAACTGTATTTCTTGGAGTTGATGACTTTACTACTAAGACATTCTTACATAGTTCAAGAGAAAAAGTAATTTTACTTGTTTCTATTAGAGAGTAAATTATCTCAACAAGACCATAGTATCTGATGTTCGTTATGATCCTATGTTTTCTGAAAAAATCCATATAATTAAATGGGAAAAGAAATGGCACTTAAGGCATCATGGTTCATGGACCCGAGGTAGCTGGATCCTTTACCTATACATTGCTCCCACCTCCAAAAGGCAATGATTTCTATTTCAGAAGCTACGCTTGCATGGGGCAATGCAATCGTTGCCCAAAGCAACCCTTCCACCGGCACCATCTGCTATTCAGGGCCCATAAATAGCCCAGACTAACTACTGAGGTTTCTTTCTTATCCAGGCATCTGAAACGTTGTGGGACATTTTGATTATGTTCAGGTCCCAGAAAACCTGATCAAGTCTAATAAGGACTTTTTCATTACAGTTCAACTTAGGCAAAAACTAAGCTCTCCTGGACAGTAAGTTACCTTTAATGTCCATTTTGAACACAGGATGTAAAACGGGAACCAACTGTTCCTAGGGAGAGTTGTCTGCTTTCCCAAAGCTCAAGGCAGCCTTTCAGAGAGAGAAGACTACAGATGTGCTCATGTTCTTCTCCCTCCTCTGGACCGGACAACCTCAGGACACGGAGCCACAAGTGCCTCTGGGGAGTGCAAAGGACTCGCTGTCCTTGGCGTCCATTATTTCCCAGTTTATTCAGGCAGAACAAGACATCCCTCAAGGATCTAAGTCGTAATCTTACTGGCATCCTTCAAAACTTCTCCAAAAGTCTCCTGAGGCTAAAAGGACTGTAAAAAACTGACCTGGAAACTTCTATCACTGCATGTGTATATAGTACAAATTTCAGCCAATCTGTAACTCACTAAGAGGTATAGACTCGCTAATGCCCGGTTCCCCTGCATGTTCAGGATTAATCACTAAGGTTGCTCTTTCTTGATGCAAATGTCACAGGCAAAGGTGAAGAAGCTACCAGTCATCTACTGCACCTCTCTGTTTAGAAGACAATACCACCATCCACTATGCTTCTCTTTAAGAAAAAGAAGAAACTCTTGGGTTATTAGCTTATTATACAGTACTTTGAAAAACTTTTTGTACAAGTTCCAAATTTATCTCCATGAGCTAGTCACAGCCATCCAGGAATGCAATGCCATATAATTCTTCTATATTTTCTTAAAGAGACATTGACTAAGATTAGTTGAACCTAAATCTGCAATATAATTCAGCATAAAATATTCAAAGTGGGATAATTTTCACTAATACCCACAATACACACTGTTTTTGCATAAGAGGTTTTTCAAATACCCAAACCCCTGGCAATTCAGAACAGACTCGGGAAAGAACATTACTTCTTACTCAAGAATTAGCTCCAAACTAATACAGATGATGGAACAAGAAAGCATACATGGGAAATAAAATGTGAAACAGATGGCAGGAAGCCTTATGTGAGGAACTATACATGCATAGATGACCAGGCAAAGAAAGTTATTCTGCTGTAAACACTAGGTCCATTCAAACGATGGACCAGAAGAAGGATGGAGTGAAATTGTCTGACCAATAAGTGGTCATCATTGGGGGGAAAAAAAAAACCAACAACATTTAAATTGTAGTTTTTATGATGTAATTCATATTAAGGTATTCTGGTCCCCACCAAGAAATACAAACAGAACATGCATTATTCATTCGCATTTGCATGCGGTAATTCCCATACAGAGGAACTGAGCGGGGCATGTGTTCAAAGGCTCTGTGGACTCTGATATGCTACAAGGAAAAGCTTTCCGGCAGAGCTCGACTGTCCGTGGGCTTGTTAGTACAGGATGAAAGCGTGAATGAAGGTCAGAATATGTGTGTCCTGAGTATGCAGAGAAGAATGTATTGATTAACACCCAGATGACGTTTTTATCTCTGAACTGATTTATTTTAGTGTTTGGGGGGACTAATACACTATGAAAATTGTAGTCACTCTCCTTTATTTTTACTTTGGTCTTCCTTGTGGCACTGTGTATGCTTTGCATTTCAGGAACGCTTAAAACAATAACATGGCTAAGGATCCATGAATGTGAAATTCAAATATTTCAGAAACTTACAAAAATCAGAATTCAGGGCTAGTGGAGAGAGATTTATGCAACATTTTTGACACTTCTATTTCTCATTCTTGTCAATGTAGCTCAACAATGACTTGCACAAAGTGGGACTATCAGTGCTAGCTGCACTTTTTAAAAAAATATTAAGAGAAAATTAAATCACCTGTAAAATTACCCTCACGGCAACAACTAGACTACTGTTTGATCAATATCTGGATGCTTTAGCTTAGTCAAGTGGACATATATACTTAACCATTACAGCTACTCATATCTGAATTTCAAATTTTGGAAACTTTGAGCATCAGAGAAGACCAATATTACTGAAACTGGTTTTGCTATTCTAAGTCCTAAGTAGCATTAAAGGTTTAATGATTCTATAAATCTGAGGGTATCAAATCTTGAATAGTTGTACAAAGACACATGCCACATAAGAATACAATTCTACTAAGGAATACTATTGCTAGTATAAAGGCATGCAAAGCTTGAATTTGAATCTGTGGACCACACAAAGTACTGCAGCGACTTACACCAAATGCCATTTCAGCAACTGGAAGGAGAGCTTTGGCCTGACATCATGGTGTTGGGATGGCTTCCTTCCAACAGACCAAGGGACAGGGAAAATTGGGAAAGCCACTACTGTACCCAGAAGCAACATATTAATGTCAAATATAAATCTGATAGTACTGCATACATTACATCAGTCATCACATTCACACCTAATTTCATTGCAAAATTAAAATTGGAAACTCCTAGCTAGCATTCTGGCACGTAGTTTCGGGGCACAGTCAAAACCTCATGTCACCCGAGGCACTCCGGGCAAAATTCCAGGCTGCCAACAGCACTACCTCATTTGCCTATATACTTGCATATTTTTGCTGCAAAGATAAGGAGTGTAGTAGTGATATTTGCTTGCATTTGCATGTTACCAGATAAGTGGCTTCAAGGGCTTATTTTCCCACTCCTCACACAACAAAATTCTGAGCTCATCAGTCCCCTGTTTGCGCTCTGAGGGGAAGAAGTTAACCTTGGGCTGTATTTAAGTGCTCTGTCCACCGCAGTTAAGGCTGATTTGTAGTACACTTTTCTTAAAATACTTTCGCTAGCATATTAATGCAAAATATTACCCCCAAAATATTTGAAACAATTATTTTATTGGTTTCTGTATCTCTTTTTAGTGGCTTCCAGGCAAGAGATTTATGATCAACTTTTCTATAGTTATAGATTAAACAATATCATATTTAATAACTATCCTTTAGGCATTGTATGGATTCATGCATCCAGTCAGCTATGTCATCACACAACAGACACTAGTGAGCATGACTGTTCTAGACGGGGCCACCCAGGACATTCACGGAAAATCAGGACACAGTCCTTCAAGAAGCTTACAGAATTCTAAGGGAGAAAGAGAATAAATGAATTAAAATACCACATAGTTCCTCAAAAAACTAAAAATGGAACTCCCATTTGACCCAGTAAACCCACTTCTAGGAATATATCTCAAGAAACTAGAAACACCAATCAGAAAGGATATATGCACCCCTATGCTCATAGCAGCACAATTCACCATAGCTAAGATTTGGAAAAACAGCCTAAGTGCCCATCAGCAGATGAGTGGATTAAAAAACTGTGGCACATCTACACAATGGAATACTACACTGCTGTAAAAAGGAAGGGACTCCTACCATTTGCAACAGCACTGA
>NW_006290031.1:3323656-3349103 GCF_000327345.1 Myotis davidii | reverse complement strand
ATGAACAAAAACATATCGAAAGACAGAGAAGCATCAATCAGATCGTCAAACCTCACAGGGAAGGTAGGGGAGGTGCGGGTAAGCAGGAGAGATCAACCAAAGGACTTGTATACATGCATATAAGCCTAACCAATGGACACAGACAACAGGGGGGTGGGGGCATGGGTGGGGGAGTTGAGGGGTAATGGGGGGGGATAAGGACACATATGTAATACCTTAATCAATAAAGAAATTTAAAAAGTAAATAAAATAAAATAGAAAAAATAAATAAAATGAAATAAAATACCACATAGTAAAGGCTAGTTTTGACTACCAGGGAGCAGGCTTCACATAAAGTGGACTAAAACTATTTATGAAGCAGTACAAGGATTAACAGACATTACTGAAAGCCCAATGTTATAGTAGGATTTTGTAAAAATAAATGTAGGCTTTTGTTTTATTTTACCATCTCATGCCATTCTGATTCTAATCATTCTTATGAAATAAACACTGTAACTGGGACTCAGAGACATTTACCCAGTCAACATTGTTGAATACTATGGTAGACAGAATAATTGCTCCCTGAAGGTATCTACATGCTAATCTCTAGAACCTGTGAGCATGTAATCTTACATGTCAAAAGGGAGCTTGCAGATGTGATTGACGATATTGAGATGGGAAGATTATCCTGGGTTATCCTGGTAAACCCAGAAAGAGGGAGGCAGAGAAGTTGGATTCAGACAAGGAGATGTGATAACAGCTCAGGAGTTGGAAGGAAGGCTCCCAAAGTGAGGGGCATGGGCAGCCTGTAGACACTGGGAGAGCAAAGAAATGGGTTCTCCCCTGGAACCTTTAGGAGGAACACAGCTCCATGGACGCCTCACCCCCAGACTATAAAATAAAACATGTGCACTATGTTAAGCCCCAAATGTGCTTGGCTTTATTATAGGTGCTTTGCATGAATGAAATCATTTCAGCCTCACTTACCATGAGTCAGGTACTGCTAAGGGATTTATATTTAATCACCACAACAATCCATAAAATATAGGTACAGGCTGGATCCCCAGTTTACAAGTGTGAAAACCAGGTCACAAAAAGTGAAAGTAATTTGCCTAAGATCATACAGCTAGTCAGTGACAAACCTTGAGCCAGAACCCAGGCAATCTAGACTGTCTCTTGATTTAAAGTGAGTTGTTGTGTGTGTTTTTGTCATGTTCACACACTTACAAAAACAGTGTCTTAATCAGTGTGTCCCCAAAGATCAAAGCTTGAGCAAAAGATTTGGGTGCAGGTAATTTATTTGGGGTACGGATCCTAAGAAGCAGGAATAGGGGACTTGTGATAGTAAAAGAGGGGAGAAGGGAATTCCAGTTCACGGATAACTTGTCAAGCTGATAACTGGGATTTCATCCCAGTGGGCACCTACTGTGAGGAGTGTGGAGACTGCATCTCCGAATCGGCTGCTCAAGGGACAGCGGAAGGAAATATTTATCCGCCAGCTCATGTTCCCCATTGATCAAAGGTTCCCCATTTAATCTCCAGGTCTCACGTTTTCAGGGCTGCGCATCCACCAGAATGCTGGGGGGGGGGGGGGGGGGGGGGGGCGGGGAGGGTCCCTACATCTCCCACGTGGTGGCAGCTGAGACTCTGCAAGGTGACAGATACTCAATGCAGCCAAGTAAGGTTCTGTGGGGTCATATCTGCCTAGGCTGGTTGCTGTAGCAACGGCTGGAGTTTAAATTGCAGGCAGAAAGTATATAACTTTGGGCCTAAGAGGAAGCTGACACAGCTATCTTTTGATTCCAAATTTGAGATGCGTTCTATCACATCATAGCATGTCTCCTCAAGCAATCACTTGTTTTCACGCTGCTATGACCTGATGTTTTGAAAGATTTGGTTTCTGTGAGAATAATTGACCAGTACAATGTATTCTTACTATATATCCCATGAAAGGTGGGGTATGCTGTTTTATATGGGTTACTTTGTCTCACTAAATGGATGTTAAATTCCTAGGAGGCAGATGTAATAATATATACCATTCTTGATTTTTCCACAATATAGTTCAACAATAGACTCAAATTAGGAACTCAAAAACTATGTACTAATTAATGTACATTTGAATTTCAATCTCTCAGACAGTTTTATTAATAATTACTTCTGACAAACTGCCAGATATAAAAACAGGCACAGGATGTAAAGTACAGCATAGGGAATAGAGTCAATAATATTGTAATAACTGTGTATAGTGCCAGGTGAATACTAGACTTACCAGGGGGATCATTTTGTAAGTTATATAAATATCTAATTACTATGCTGAATACCTGAGACTGATTTATTGTATGTCAACTGTAATTGAAAAATAAAAAATAATAATTTTTAAAAATTACTTCTGGAATTTAAATAGCCCCACTTAGGATTTTTATAGAATACTTTCTTCATGTTCTCATTATCCTTTCAAATTTGCTGTCATTCTTTTTCCTTCTAATTTTAATAGTGTGATTTTTTTTTTATCCAATGATAGCACATAATTTTCTTTTCATCATTAGACAGTAGACTCACTAAACCAAGCCAGAAAACCCTGAAAAATGTTTCTTTCCAGATGGATCACAAACCCAATTGACCAAAATAAAGCTTTAAAAAATTCCCAAATATAATTCTATTTTCATATATTTGTCATTTTGTAAAAAAAAAAAAAAACACATTTTTTCTCAATTGGACAAAATACATACTACAGCAGACCAAATAGTAATAGCATTAGAATGGAGTATAATATGATCATGACTATAAATTATTGATCTGAGTCCCATTATATAAGTATAATGGAAAGTAATCAATTGTGATATATTATTATGCAAGATGTCTAGCCAGTAGGTGAAAGACAGCCAAGAGTTTTGTACATTAGCCTCATAGGAACATTTCTCAGAATACAGCATTTTTTTAGCACTCCATTACCTCACATCCAAGACAAAAATATTCCCATGAAGATATATCCACACTGGCATAATCAAAGAAATACAGAAAGTAAATTTTGTTTGTTATAAATATTTCTATTTGCTTGAAATGTTTCAGTCTCTTCTTGAGTATTATACCTATCAGAAGAGTGTTTTAGGATAAAATAAAGCAAAACAGTCCCACTGAGAATGACTGTCATTAGTGACCAAAAAAATCACAATAAAATCATATACTAATGAATACCTTTTATCATTTGGAAGACACTATTCTGCATACCTGGCTAAAGTTACTTTGAAAATTTATGCTAGAGTATTATTTAATTTAATGTATATTTGCATATAGGTAATTTTATATATATCTCACACATGAGTTATTTCTGTATATTCATTATTTTAAAGTCATTTAAATTTATTGACAAAAGAAATGTATCTTTAATGTTATATGCATTTAATACAAATGTTTTCTAGAATGTAACTGCATAAAAGTTTTAAAAATTAAGGTTCATTACATTTTCTTAAGTAATTTACACTTGTTAAGAATAAGCCACATACTTAGGATTTTAGAGGCTCTAGGATTTTGTGAGGCTCATTAATCATGATCAAGTACACCTTGAAAAAAAACACTGTATGCCAATGAAAAGAACTATTCAACTATGGTAATAAATCATCGATTCACAAGGAAATGTGCGGCCTCAGTTTTTATGGGCTCATCGGAAAGACCTACATACCATAAACACACATACTTGGTATTTGGTGTTACTGCTTTAAAAATACGGGAAAGGAGGGAGGGAAAGAAAATCCTATCTCTCAAATAAAAAGACAAATTTTTTAAATCATAGACTAATAAACTTGTTCAGAGCAGACACGGATCTTCAAGGAAGGCTCTCTGCAGGCACTGACATAATTGTTCAAATGGCAGAGAACAGAAATTTAAAACCTGTTTTTCAAAGTGAAGAACCCAATCTTTGAAGAGAAATAATTTTTAAAACTAAACAAATTATTTTCTCATGCTTTTATCAAAAGAGAGGTTATCACATTGCAGCTGCAAGTTATCATTTTTTATGAAGTTTTGAATTCTTACTGATGTTGTTTTTCTTCCCCCACCTGTCAGGGCCCCATGTTCTCCCTGTTCCTAAAGTGCAACTTCAGTTTCTGAACACGTCAAGGAGCATGTACTAGAGAATAAGACTCGGTGGAGCTTCTGAAATTCTGGGAACACCAGGGAAAATGGGGGGAACACCAGGGAAAATGGGGAGAACACAACATACAGCAACTTATCCTATTCTGGTCCATTTCTGGCTGGTTGAAATTACACGTAATTTATCTTGCAGGATTCTTGTTTCTACCATCTGCATCAAATAATTCAATTGTCTAACAGCACTTAAGGGCAGCAAGTAATATCAGAAGTGTTATTAGACTCTGACGAACCAGAGGTCTGCCGTGTTGAGAAAATACACCAACAGATAAGATCAAAAACCAAAGAAATGTAAAACAGAAACTTTCACACGACATAAAGTTGCAGCCGTCCAGCATCCCATCTGATAATTAAAGTAAGCAAAGTATCCATTCACCATGCTCCGATGTCTGAAATGCTTATAGAATAGTTTCTCAGAAATTTCCTTTGTTTACTCCCACTAAATCAGCTCAAGCCAGAGGTATGATGATCAGCGAGGTTTAGGTGGAAGATGACTTTTCATCTCATTGATCTGCCAACAGATAAGTACAGCAGTAATGCCATGTAGCACCCTATGATTTAGGGAATTCCTCCATTGTCAATTCCCTGCTTAGGACTATTTTTCCTATTTCAATACTGATATAGTTTGATCACATACTTTTCTTCTAGAATCGACTTGAGTGTTCTTTTTCAAACTTTTTAAAAATAATTACGTGTGTCCTCAGCTGGGGAGTATGCTAAACTCCCAGAATAAAAAAAAAAAAAGTAGTGAAAGAGGAAGAAGCCAGGGACAACAAAAGGTCTCTGGTGTCCATCTCCTCAGGTGCAAGTACATCACAATCTAAAGATATATCTGAAGATCTATTCTTCTGCCTATTGAAAATAAACTCCAGGAACCAAAGAAATATCCCCAGTGTTACATCATGTCTCTGACTTTGGTACAGACTGCAGGCACTACCATCATTCTCTATTTATCACATTAAAGTAGGAGTCCTGAAGAAACCATACCATCACCACAAATCTCTACTTACTTGAACGAGACATCCTGCAGAAGCAACATAATGAGACTCATAATGGCCAGCGTGCCTTTTGGAAGAAATTACCAGAGGTTTTAGCTAATTACTACCTCAAAAAAACTGCCTATATACACATGCCAATTGAAAGATGAAGCTGGTGGCTATGGCCATGTGATTTGCCCCCATAATGCGGCAGACAGTGCATCTGCGGTGACTGTGTTCACAGCAAGGCCCCGGCATCCGGGCAAGCGCTCCCTAGAGGTCTATGGTGTGAAGGAACACAGATGCTTTAAGGGTAGAAACTGCAGATTATAATGTCAGACTGTTTCTTTGAGTTATTTTGTATGCGTGATAGGAAAACCCAGTCTCTTGTGCCCTCCCTACACACACGCGTGCGCGCACACACACACACACACTCTTTATATTAATGTAATCATTAACCGACCATGATGATTATGGTGTCTGAAAGTCATATGTTCTCTTGACTCATGATTAATTCATATGACTAAAATAAATTCAGACCAACACTGTACACTTTAAACGGAAAAAGGAAAGCTTTCATGTATGTGTCTCTACCACGTGCAAGCCAGTGTACGTGTGGAACATGCACAGGTCAGGTGAGAACCTCTTCCACATACCAGCCCTTAATTGTCCCTTAATTTCAAAATAAGAATGAGACTTTCTCATGTAGGAAAGGGGGAGACAGACATCTGTAGCAGAAGGAATAGGGAATACAATGGGTAGAAATGCAAGAGTCATGAGCAAGCAGGGAACAACGACTCAGCTCCCCCGGAGGCTGTAGCCCTGGTCCAGTGGCCACTGCATTCTCCCTTAGCACCTGCAGTCCACAGCACAGGCCCTCCTGTGCCTGCATGTGCCCTGGAAATGCCCAGGCCAGCCCTTCACCAGGTCAACCTATCATGCAAAATGGCTCAGATCTGATGCTGAACCCCAAATACACTCTCAGAGGGAAGTTTTAAAGATGAATTAAAAAACATAGGTCAAGCCTTCTAAATGAATGCAAACAATAGGCCCTAACAAAATGGAACAGCATTTATGTAGTCTGTGTCCCACAGGAACCCTGTGTGGTCATTCCTGGATGCCATTCTACAACCAGTTCCCTCTGGAAGGCATCTCTTTCCATACTTCTACCCAAACAGGTCTGATTTTCTATGTGTGCTGAGCTCGAAAAGTCACCTGCTCTGTAATACCTTTCTCTGCTCCTATCCCTCAATACCTGAAGAACTCAGCCATGTCACTGGGATGTTTATGTAATGTGTAATACCATTTTGCAAATGTCCCCTCATCCTGAACCTTTTCTCCAGATTTAGTGATCCTATAGGGCAGAGAGTGAAGTTTACTCTTTTTCTGTGTCTGGTGCTTAGTTCAGTACCTGAAAGACAGAAGATCCCCAGTAGATGTATGACTGATGAGTAAATCATTTCTAGGCTCATGCTGGTTGTTCTTTCTTTCTCTCATTTCAATGTAGAAAAACAGGTATCTCACTCGGTGAGGATGATGACACTTGCTGATATGTGGCACCTCGCCTCCTGCCCCAGCGAGGGCGGATTTATGAGCGATGGGGCTTGATTCTCTGAGGACGGCCATCAGGAGCCTCTGAAATCCCCCCACAAGGAGTGTCCTTGGAGTCACATTTTTGCACCGTGGATGTGGAGTCAAATTTTGCTCTCAGCTCTAATTCTTACCATCTCTCTGGGTGACAGGAGGGATTTGTAGCCTTAATTTCATTATATACTACTTCAGAAAATAGACGTTTAGGCTAACCAGTCCCTTCTCAAAGGGACATATACACACAATAAAAAGAGAAGCCGCTTTGTCCTTTGTGTTAATTAAAGAGCAATCTCCTTCAATAGTAATTCAGTCCCAGAACACAAGTTGGGTCCATAAATGCACAACAGAGTGAGGAAGAGTCTTTTGCTTGCCAGTTAGGAAAGCAATCGTTCCCTACAGCACAAGAGAAATAAATTCTGGGATTATTTGCTTTATATTATACATTTTCCAAGCAATTTTATAATTCAACTTTACTCATCAATGCCATAATTTAACAAGTAACTAAACTACCTGACCTAGTGGCCTTCATTTATGTTTTCATTAGCACCACATTTACACTAACTTAAGAACTTTCTAGCAATCTCATGTGTCAACTTAACTACAATATCTTATTCTGTTATTTAGAGTAGACCTAACTATCCAACCCGAATCCACCTCTGAGTTCTGTGTGGTGAGTGTTAAGATTTCAGATGAAAGGCTTGTCAGAAACTTTCTCAGACTCTCTGGTCCTGAATTTGGGTAGTGAGGGACACAGGGCACCAGAGAGGGTGAGAGTGTAGGAGGAAGAGGCAGAATAGAAGGGTGGTTAAAAATGCAGACTTGGGAGCCAGCCTGTTGAGGACCAGATTCTATAATTGTAGGCAAGTTACTTAACACTCAATTTTCTCTTCTATAAAATGGTAATTACGGTACTACTAGTTACTTCATAGCATTATTGTGAGGATTAAATAAAAGTACACATACTTAAAATGTTTAGACTGGTACTCGACATAAAGTAAGCTCTCAGTCTTTGCTATTATAAATATTATTACTATCAATAATAATAACACAGCAAAAAATATGAGTAGGTATTACACCTCAGAGTTAAAAATTGTTTTAACTAAAATGCATTGGTTGGCATTCTGTGAATCGTGGCATTACTGAATAGTCAACTAATCTATCCTTGCATTATGTTAAAGTTAGAAGGAAAACAATCATTATAGATGTATGTATCAAATGAAATTTATCCTTCTTAGTTTCATGTATCTTAAATTGTAGCTATTCCACTTAATAATCACATATTACATATCTGCTATTATATCAAGAGCTACAGATAAAGAGCAACACAGTATAATACAAGATCACTTTCCTCAATAAATCCTGGTGAGAAAATTTCACCAAATAAGGAAGAAATGGCAATTGAGTGATTGACACTAACTCAAAATGTAATGGGAATTCTAAAATAAGAATGACCAATCTGGAGGCAACGACTAAAAAGATAATGGAACAGAGCTTGAGGTAAGCTTTGAAGGGTATAGAAAACTTAAATAAGAAAAGAAGAAGAGCAGGCATCCCAGGCAGAGAGGACAGCTTGGGCTGTAAGTAGGCACACACAGATATGTTCTGACTAGTTAGGAATGAGTGACAACGTTAAAAGTGACATCAGGGACTGGTGCTGTGAATGTACACCCAGGCCCTATGACTGAGGCTAGATTTTATGTTCCTCTGTGTCTCCCTTCAAAATGGAAATGTGTTTCCCTTTATATGAGAGACAGAGGGAGAGATGCTTTGATGGATGACACGCTTAAAGAGATGTCAAGGCTCCATGGAACAGCCTCGAATACCATCCAGTTCTCTTGCTATCTTGTACCCTGGCTTCTTTTCTTCATGTTAAATTACTGTGGAAATTTGCATGAAAAGGGGACCTTTGTTTCTGCGAGTTCATTTGCTCCAGTAACCATTTACTCCTCACTTCATTGTCACTCATCTTCTCAGCAAAGAGAGGGTGACTACTCAAAGTAGAGAATAGAGGCAGACATACTCCCAAGAACCAGAGACTCTGTTGTCATGGAAATCAGCTCAGAAATAAAAGGAAAGAGAAGTACAGAGAGTAGGTTTCAGAAGCAACTAAATAAAATGGTTTCCATGGGGGCAACAGTAGCTCTTTAATATTTATCAGTGTCACAGTGCTCTTTGCAACAGTGATCCATCACCACAAAGCCCATTTCCACATAGCTTCTTGGGTATTGCAGCCCGGTGAGGGTACTCCCCTAAAAGAAGCCACTACCATGACCCTCCTGGTTTCACAATGCTACATTCATGCTAATGGAGAAGATGAACAAAACAGAAGGACTAGATGCAAACGGAAACATCACATTTTTCACAAGGAAAACTTAAATGGAGCTGTGGATCATAATAAAGACCTTCGATCTTTAAAATAGAAAGTGATTATCATACTAATCATATACGTCATGGATTTATGGGCACACGTATGGACAAAATGAAAAAGAAAGAAAGAAATTCAATGCATTTTACCAAAATCCTCTTTGCACAACATGAATTTCATTATATTGAAATGGGCAGCAAGGAAACATGTACAAGACCCTGTGAGAAAATGTTTGCTTATCTGTTTTCAAGGTGTTTAATGTGTTCTGGTTAAGAGAAAAGAGTCTTAAAAAGTTGCTGTCAGCAGCTTCTCATTCGACTGACAGGTTCTTTAGCAAAAGCGAATGAAGTGATAACCCTGGAAGCGGTTCACGCATGCAGTGGCCGTTTTAAGTGAGCCCTGGGTAAATTTCACCCTGTGAACTCCTTTTAATGGTAAACAACTCCACCATTGTATAGTAATAGAACCACTGAGGGAACCAGAAAGCTATTGAGGGGACAAAGGATGCTGAGAGGAGAAGGATAGGCGCGAAGGTTGTATAAGGCATCCTTGCTTCAGAAACCAGTTCAACTTCTTGGGTCAATGATTCTAGACAAGATGGAAAACAATGGCATTACCTTATCTTTAGCATTAGGGAGAGAGCAACAGGAGAAATGAAAATCCAAGAGAAGTCTTTGTCTCCTGTTGTTTTGGTGTCCTGTCCCCTTCCCCCAGCACCCCATGCACATTGTCTGATAGCATTCATCAAGGACATGTAGCTTGAAATGGATGTGCCCCAACCACCTGCCTTGAGTCACCTTGAATCTCATTAAGGGGCTCTGGGTTACCATCAACATGTTCATTTTATTAGCAAAATTGTTTTAAGTATCTTGTGTTATATTCCATTTAGCTGAAGTATGTTTTCCAAATCTGTACTGTGTCTCCTGAAGAACTACGGAGTGAAACTCCCTTAAATCAGAGACATAGCAGTTCTGGTGTGCCTAGAAGACCATGACCATGAAATCATAGAATATCAGGGCTGGAAGTTATCTGAGAATGCTATTCTCAACCCTCTATCTCTAAGGATACATAACAGGTGCTATTGACATAAGTAACACTGTTCTCCATAGGTAACGGGGACCACACTCTCTGCTCAATTATAGGCACAATGGGAGTCCACTTCTTTCTTCCCCAAGACTCATTTCTCAGTTGAGACACTTGCTAGCATGTTGAGATCAGGAAACCTAAGCCTTCAGAAGATAAACAGCTTGTTCAAGGTCACACAGCTCCCCAGATTCCTGGCCTTCTCATCAGTCCAATGTTTTTTCTAGTCTCTGTTTGGCAATCCTCAGTCCCCAAGGCCCAAATCAATGTTTTAAACTAATAATTTGAACAAAAATGTTTGTCTGAACCATTTACCACAGGAGACAAGAGTGAACATAAGTCCACATACATAGGACATTCAGCAAACTGTACCTAAGGGGAAACACCCACTGGCATATAATGTAGAGACAAGAGACAAAGAAAAACTACAACTCCAAGAAATTCTTCTGTAACTCAGTGAATTGGTCATTCAGTAAACTGACTTTTGGAAAATTGGTTATTGGCATATTGACCTACAACCAGTGAGTGCCTAAACACATAGCTGTACAAACATACATAGTTGGGAGTAACTCGGAAGTTTCATGTAAGCTATTATCTGTTCATATAAAATAGTGCATAATAGAAAGTACAGTATTTGTTCTTTCTCAACTTCAGTTGTTTTATAATTTTAAAAGTACCAGATACCCAATTAATTTAAGCCCATTGTTTTCCAGGCTTTTAAGTTACAAATTAGCAAGTTTCTGCTATACATACATTTAGCATATCTGTTGTAATTGAGAACAGAATTTAGAGGCTTACTAATAGCAAACATATGAAGGGGAATATAAAATGTTGATTACATTCATGGATTAAAACAAGAATCTGTGGTGTGTGAAGTGTTTGGTATTTAAATTGAGAACTGGTGAAGATCAACATCAAAAGAAAATTTAAATTAATTTCTGTGGATTATGTGTTCGCAGAACCCAGAGTAAGAGAACAAGGAAACGCAACTGAGAAATAACAATGACAAAAACATAGGCCTACATTCCATTCTGCATTTCTTGCTGATCTTACTTATTACTTTATTAAATCACCAATCCAAAGCCAAATTTACATTATTTTTCACAATGTGAGCATACATATGCATCGAGTATAAAAATATGCATGAATGCACAGAAAATCATTAAATCAAAAGAAATCCCAGACTCTCCCATTCACTCTTACAAAGTTTTGGGAAATCCAGTCCCATCTAAATCTCCCTTGCTTTTCCAGGAAAGTATATGCAATTGAGAACAGAGAAGGGGATTCAACGATAACCAAGCGAGGCATTTTCACTATTTCTGCTTCATCCGTCCACATCAAATTATCACTCTCCAAACTCTTTGTCTTTTGGTTGTTGTTACTGGTCTGCTCCTTCTAAAATGGTCACTTCTAAGACCCAGGTCCTATCACTTGCTCTCCAAACCACTGAATTGCATCACAGGGAAATCCTTCTATCTATCTCATGAGTCCTTAAGATAGTTATTTCATACCCAGTGATTGTCATCCATTAAGCCCTTAAGACTTGCATCCTGCTTCTATATTCCACAATCACTGTCCACGGAGAGGAGCAGGTAATGGGATGAAGGGGGACCAAGCTGAGGAAGAAAACTCACAGACTAACATCTCAAAATTTCACAAACTCAAGCTCAGCAAAGAGTTCCTAGTTTTAGAAGAGAAAACAAACCATTAATGGTCTAATATCCAAATGTTGATTCCTACATCTTTTTAAAATGTGTGACCTCAAAATAGTCCACTGCAGAGAATATTTTCAAAGAGTCAGTGATTGACCAAAAGAAAAGTTTCAGGTTTACACAAGAATGGTTTGTCTACATTCTTTTCATAAGGTGATGATATTGATATTTAAAAGACAAATACATCAGGATATAGTCTTACATAATTAATCAAAACCAAAGGCACAACCACTTGTTGTCAGAAGTGCTGGTGAGTGCGACTGGCATCTCCTTTTCTGTTGAGGATGGAAATGGTGGTCAGTATGAAAGCAGCATCTCATTCTTTACATTCTGGCAAATTTACAAACCAATAAACATCACACCAATGTTCTTTCTAGTGCACATGTGCTGGTGAATTTGTATTCCAAGAGGCATAATCCCTTTTGAAACTAATATAAAAATTGCCCAAGCAAATCAAGTTGGACAGGATGAAGCCATAGATTTCTGAAGTGTGAGCAGTTTTACACTTACATAAAAGTAGAGCTGCGAACCCCACTCTATAAATAGCTTTCTTGTAGCTACCCGAGTCCGAGCAGCCTTCCAAAGAATAGTTCCAGGGGACACAGTGGCAGAGGGAGGAATGGGACTGAGTAGCTGTGCTCTGGGTGTGCAGGAGGGCAGCAGGCACACATTGGCCCTAAAGGACCACCTAGTGTAAGAGACAGATCCCACGGGCCCGATTCTGTGACCACCTAGAAAATGGAACATGTCAAAGGTCAACTGCCCTAACATGTGTGAACAGAAAAAGGGCTAGAGAATAAACCTGACAAGCTCAAGAAGCCACAGGGAAGGCCTGACAGGCATAGTGATCGAAAGTCACCACACAGGATATTCTGATCATAAATTCAGAACTGGGCGAGTCATGGCAGGTGGTCACATCGCAGGGCTATAGCTTCCTTAGTAACGGTCAATCTTTACCTGAAGTGATCCCTGTCTATTGTTCTGATGCATCTATAATAACAGATCTTTGAATGTCAGAATAATTTTCTTTTCCAGATCCCTCAAAAACACAACCTCTGGCACTGAGGGCGAGACCGCAGAACCCCTCGTTATAATCTTGTTGCCCACATACCATCTCTCTGTGCTGTAAATATTATATGTTAACTGCCCTGTGTTTTATCCAATCCTAGATCTTTCCCAATTTTGCTTTCTCCCACCCTCTGAAGCTACCACCAATGGATTTCATGTATCCTCCTGACATTTTCTTCCGTTGATTCTAGTGCATAAAATGAGCTGCAAAGCTGCCATTCTCCAGAGCATTTTCGAAATCCATTGAGGTCTTGCTTCCAGATGTATCTTCAACATTATGATACAAATAAATTCTTATAAAAATTTTGTATAGGTTTGGACATTCTTTTATCAACACATGCTTTGCTGAAATATCAATAGCTTGTTTTTGCCTAAACTTCAGACATGCTGAAAGATAAAAGTTTACAAGTAAATTCTACATAAGGAATAGGAAAACGAAAAAGAAAACACCCAAAAGAATGAAAAATGAAAAAAAAAGAGAGATTTTACGACCTCGGTTAGAACAAAGAATGAGCCAAGAAGAAGGAAAGAGCTGTTCAGCATGAGCTGTTTAAATCTGCACTAGGCCATGAGCTCGAAGTTCTCTGGTGAAGGAACAATGCTACTCTGGCAGCAGAATGCTCACAATGACCTCATGGGCCTCTCAGATTACTCCATGATTCAAAAGTCATGTGTGTCTGGTGTGTGTCCACCGAGGCTGGAGCACATGTGATAGGACAAACCAGCCCGCCATCGCCTTGCACCACATGTGAGTAAAACAGGGTATGTTGGAAGATAATGAATCTCTATTTTTAAAATGTGCTATTTACTATGACCTTAATCCTACCTTGGAAGTGTGCTTCTTTATTCATACCAGTGTGTTTATTTTAACTTTTGGTACATTTTAGAAACATGACAGCATTCCAAGAAAATAAAGAGAGAAAAAGAAGGGAAAGATTGAGGTCAGATGAGTTTTCAATCATCTGCTGAAGCTCCTGGAGAGGAGAACAGGGACACACTCAGGTAGTGACTTGAGTAAGTGTATATTACCTGGTTAAAATCAAAGTGTTCTGTTTCTTTCTAAAGATTGTCAAGATGCCTTTTGTACTGAACTACTCCACAGGGGCATTTGACACCTCCTGAGTGGTAATTCACATTCTCCATGGTCACAGAGACGTAGGATCCGGTGGGTGCTGTGCTCAGCCTTTCTGTGTAACCGCTCTGCATACCTAGGGTAGCATTTCAACCACACTTCCTGCATCCGGTTTTATCTCTCACCAAACTTTTCTTTACATTGCAACCAGAGGGCTCTTCCAAATATACAAACCTAATAAATACCAAAGGCATGATCATGATAAAGACTAACTTGGACTTTAAGCAAACAATCAGCTGGGAGGATCTATGGGAGGAGGTAGGGCTTATGGAAGTTCTGGCATTCTCCTTAATCACAAGAACCCTACAGGAAGAATTCTATGTTATAATAAAGCTCTATGGTCCTGACTTCCCCTTCCTCTAACTTCCTTTTCCGTTCCATAAACACCCTGCATCTTGGCACTTGGCTTGCTATGTCTGCGTGCACTGGGCTGCAACCCTTTCTTTCTTCTAAATAAGTCCTTTTAGGTGATGAAGCACCTAGTTGATACTTTTTCCAGTTGACATTATGAAAGAAATAATTGATAAGCTGCACTTTATTAAAATTAAGAACGTCTGCTCTGCAAAAGACACTGTCCAAAGAATGAGAGGACAAGACACAGAGTGGGAGAAAATATTTTGCAAAAGACATCTTATAAATAAAGGACCGCTATCCAAAATACACTAACAACTTCTAAAACTCAACAATAAGAAAATAATCGGATATAACAATGGGCCAAAGACCTGAACCGATGCCTCACAAAAGATGGCAAATAAGCATATGAAAAGATGTTGCACACAATGTATCATCAAGGAATTACAAATTAAAACAACAATGACATACCTCTACACACCTATTGGGCAGCCAAAATCTAAAACATTTATACCACTGAAAGGGTTAGCTAGCTAGTTTAATTAGGCAGGTTTAGAAAGTTTTAGGAATGAAAGGGGTCTGTAGGAGAGGAATACACAATGGAGACTTGAAGACGCCAGGGTGTTTATCTTACTTGTACAGAGGATAGAGAAATGGCATAGGTAAATAGAAATATACCTGGCCCATGCAATTAAAGATAGCCATAAACCAAAAGGTATCTTGGGCCTGAGTAATCAAAGTGACCATAAATTAGGCCAAAAGTAGCCCTGACCTGAGTAACTGGGAAGGCCATAAGGTAAGGCTTTCTCTGCCAACACAACTGGGAGAGCTATAAGATAAATCAAAAATGACTCCAACCAACAAGATAAGGGGGAGAGAAGGTGGGGGACACCATGTGGGCTTTGAGCTTTGAAAACTAATTCTATAAGAAGGGGCCAATAAGAAGGGGCCAGGTTCAGGCAAAGCACTGCAGCCTATTTAATGCCTCAAGACAAAGAAAGCAGTGGTCACGCTTCTCAGGGGCCCCTCTGTCTGTCCAGGAGGGACAGAGTCTTAGGCTTAGGGTGTAGAATTAGGTTTTAGAGGTAGTGTCTATTTGCAATAAAGTTTCTGTACTTTTCACCTATCACCTTTTGTCCGTGGCTTCATTCTTCAAATCCACTGGGACAAGAACCCAGGAATTCAGGGCATTCAAGTTCAATTTTCGCATTTCACCACCAAATGCTGGGAAGGTGTGGAGCAACAGTAACTCTCATTCACTGCTGGTGGGAAAACAAAATAGTGTAAACACCCTGGAAGTTAGTTTGGCAAGTTTCTCACACAACTAAACATACTCATACTCCAGTTCCTTCATATTTATGCAACAGAATAGAAAATGTATGTCCACATAAAACCCTGCACATGAATGTTCATAGCAGCTTTATTCACAATTACCAAAACTTGAAAGCAACCAAATTTCCTTGAATAGATGAATGAATAAGTAAACTGTGGTACATCCAGACAATGGAATATTATTCAACACTAAAATGAAATGAGCTATCAAGCCACAAAATGACATGGAAGAACATTACATGCCTATTACTAAGTGAAAGAAGCCAATCTGAAAAGGTGTCATACTATGTGATTCTAATTATACAACATTCTGGAAAAGACAAAACTGTGAAGGCAGTAAAAATATCAGTGGTTGCCAGGTGTTGGGAATGGAGGAGGAAGAGCACAGAGGATGTACAGGGAACTGAAAATACTCTGGTGTTACCATAATGATGGGCACATGCCATTATTCATCTTCCCAAACCCACAGAATGTACAACACCAAGCATGAATCTTAATGTATGTTATGGGCTTAGGGTGATTATGGTGTGTCAATGTGGGTTCATCAATTGAAATAAATGTACCATTGTGGTGGAGAATGTTGATGGGGGGGCTGTGCTTGTGTGAGGGCAGGGGTATATGGGAAATCTCTTCACTTTCTAGTCACTTGTGCTGTGAACTTATAACTTCTCTAAAAATTTTAAGTTTTTTTTCCCTTTATTGAATAAGATATTACAAATGTGTCCTTATCCCCCCAATGTCCCCTTAAAAATTTTAAGTTTTAACAACAACAAAATGCAAAATAAAACAGACTGCCCATAGTTAGCTTAAGAAAATGTCTTTTCCATGACTCTTAGTATGAACTCCAATACATGTAACTTGATTTTGGCCCAAGGTCTACCTCCTCAATCTCACACTGCCCTTCTCAGCTCACTGTGCCTAAACCTACCTTATTTGTCCCTCAGCCAATTATCATAACTTTAAATATGTATTTATCAGAGAACGTTTTATTTAAATTTATGTATTTGCTGCTAGTCTTGAGATCCATAAGAAGAAAGATCCTATAGTCTTCTCATCCATTAAGCTACTTGGAGGCAAAATATGAATTTGATCCTAGGTTTCCTGCTTTCAACACCACTGCAGTTTTCACTCCGTCCTCTCTCCTCCTTAAGTTTCTCCAAATCAATTCTGAACCTGTAAGTGACTCTCAAGACATACTATCCAGACGAATTTCCCTAGCTTCACAGCCCTCTATTCTGGAGACTCTGTTCTGCTCACTTTTTCACAAAGCAGGCTCCCTCGCCTCCCTATTCCTTGCCCATGATCTTCCCAAACTTGGAACATTGTGGATAGCTCAACTAAATTGACACTTCACTTCTCTTCCAAAGCCTTCAGTGTACACTTCTCTGAATTTTATAGCACAGTTACTTGTTTTGACACAGTATTACATCATAGTTTTGCATAAGTATTTCTTATTTTAACTTATCTCTATTTGAAGCTATTTAACGATGGAGCTCATGACACCTCATGTTTCTGTACACCCTACAGCTGCCAGCACAGTTGAGTAGACATGAGGGGTTGTTTCCCAGAGGTGCCCCAGCCTTTATCAGGCCTCATCTCAAAAGCAAAGTCTCACAAATCTTGAGCAAATCGTCTACCTTCCTGAAAGATAGATGCTTCTTTTCACATTGCATTGTCTATGTGAATCCGCCCCCCGCCCCCCCCCAAGTTCAAAGGAGAAGGCAATTTTGGCATGCTGAGCTTTCAGGGGTTTCTTTTGAACAAAAACACTGTGGAGTTTGAGCTCCATAGCATATCTTGCCTAGAGTGCAAATAATGGAAAAAGGAGAAGAAATAAAGTTACAAGGAATTTGACAAAATTTTACATATGCCAGCTGTGAAAACAGGACATGCAGCCTTCTGAGGAACATTTAGTTGAGTACTAGTACACTCCTTGGAATTATGTTGGATAATTATGATAATACAATTTCATGACTGGTCCAAATAAATCAGAAGTGTTTGTTCTATAGTTTTAAAAAATACAGATTCAAATTCCTGTAGTTCTCACTGATAATGAGAATGTAGTTTCCAAATGATTGTCTCCATAAAAATTATTCTTATTGAGCAGTACGTTAAATTTCATTTTTCCCCCAAGAATAAATGATTGACAACTGAAACCTTCAAGTGTCTGGTAGTCATTATTTTGGCCCTGGGCACTACTACACTAAAGAAGATTCATATTACTGTCATCTACTTGAACAGCATATACAGAATAACCAAGTACTGTTCTGCAAGGGGCTGATTATACAAGAAAGTTCTGGGAGAGGAACAGCACCATGAGGAAAAGCAAGAGCAGCAGCAGTTATCATTTACTGAGCACCCTCCAATATACAAACATTCTCATCGATGCCTTCTCAATCCTCGCAGATATGCAAAATAGTATTAATATTATTCTCCCCATTTTATTCTTAGGAAAACAGATTCAAGGAGTTCAAACAATATAACAGGGGGAAAGCAGTCAGAATTTGAACTCTTAATCTGAAGAACTCAGCCCCCCTTCTCCACACATCCAACATAAACAATGCGAATGGGATAAATGCAATGAGTGCTGCCATTTCAAAAGGGGGAGTTTGAAGAACAAATAATGTGGTCTGTGACCATTCTAAATCACTGTGGACAGATCTGTCTCCCAGGGACAGAAAATGTCTCTTGATGAGACCCAAGTCCTGCTTCTTAGAAGAAACTTCCCAGCCACAGTTTTCCTTGGCTATTTGCTCTACTCTCTGGGATTTTCCTTCCTCTTCCTTGGCTATATTTGAAGAGGGCATTGAGGAATATGCCATCATTGGATGGTAGGCAGCTTTCTCCACTGGATTCCTGGCAGTAGGAAGTTGGAGTATCAAAAGGTCCTTGTAAGTCTTGAACTGTCACTTCTCTTTTAATCATTGCTAATGACACCTTGTTGCTCTCTCAAACACTTTCTTGGACTCTCTATGTACTACGTATCTTTATACATCAGATTTCAGTGAACTCCATCTGGCAGAAAACACTACAATTCTTTCTAAGTCATGCCTCTCTCTAGACTGCACAAAGGCTGTGTTAGTGATTTTGAAGAGAGACCCTGAGAAAGTTGATAAGGTTTGAGTCAGATGTATCAGATAACCTGATCTCTCATTTAACCTAATTTTAATCCTTCTTTAAGTGGGAGAATTTAATATTTTCACATAACTTTAATATGATTATGACTATATTTTAATATACTTGAACTTGTTCTTTCCTCCTTGTTTTATTTTTGTTTTTAACTAGAGACCTGGTGCACGGATTCGTGCACATTGAAAGGAAATTAATTAGAAGGTGGCCAGAGGGGCGGGACTGGGCAAGATGGGCCAGACACCCTCCCGCAGTCGCTCCCCAGCCTCGACACCTGGGACAGCACCAGGGCTTGAAGGGCATCTGTAGAGTGAGCAGGGTCCCTCTGGCAGGTGGGGTCCCTCGGCCTGACCTACAGGGATCGGGCCAAAACCAGTAGTCCGACATCCTCTGAGGGATCCCGGAGTGCGAGAGGGCACTCTGCAAAGTTGCTGTTGCTCAGCAGCTCCTACATTGACTGTCTTCCCCCTGGTGTTCATTGCATGTCATAGCTACCAGTCAGCTGGTCAGCCAGTTGCTTAGGCTTTTATATATATAGATAATAAGCCATGCTTCTGGTTTCTTCTCCTGTCCCTTTCTGGCTGTTGTTAGACTGATTAAATCTCATTTCATTCTTTTCCTTTGGCAATTTGGGAGATGTACATATATTATATTTAGTCTTATGATATTTGTCTTTATATTTGTAACATGAACGTTTAACATTCTATCAATGAATAGTTCTAAAATAGTAACAGGAAAAGAATATACACTAAATAAATCTTTTTAAAGTAATTATGACGGCAATTTTAGCATTACTTAAGTAATTTATTATTTAATATCATTTTTTATACCCCACATCATTCCATTTTATTTATGGTGGGGTTTTTTTACTTTTCTTAAACAAGTTTTTAATATTTCTTTTATAAAGTTTCTATGTTTAAATTTTATATGCCCATCCTCATAAATTATAAGCTAGGTTAGGAATATGTAGATTAGGGATTTAAAAATATTTCCTCTACAAACTCTGAAGCTACTTCTTTATTTCCTTCTGTTTTCCAATATTGCCGATGAGAAGTCCAATGTTCACCAGATTCCCATTTCTCTTAAGCAATATATTTTTTACTTTTTGAATCTTTTATTTTAAAATTTCACCACAATAGATCTATTTATATATGGGTCCTTCTTCATTCACCTAGCTCCACACTTGTAGACCATCTGAAGGCTTATATTTATCTCCATCTCAAAAATGTTTTATCGTTTCTTTCATTATTTTTCACTTTCAGAGTTTCTATAACATTTATAATTAAACTTCTGTTTATTTCTTTTCTTTCATACGTTCCATCTATCCTTTTATGCTATATTCTAGAATTAATTTGCTTAATCTTACAGCTCATTAATTCTTGCTTGAGTTAGCAGGCATGTATTAAATCTGTCTATTCAATTCCTTTTTAAATATTTTTTTACTGATTTTAGAGAGAGAGGAAGGGAGAGGAATATAAAGATAGAAGCATCACTGAGAGAGAAACGTGGTTCAGGTGCCTCCTGCACACCCCCTACTGGGAATTGAGCCTACAACCTGGGCATGTGTCCTGATCAGGAATTAAACAGTGATCTCTTGGTTCATGAGCCGACACTCAATCACTGAGCGACACTGGCTGGGCTCAATTGTTTGTCAGTTATATTATTTTTCATCTTCAAGACTTCTTGTTTTAAGAATGAGATATAGTTTCTTATTCCACTGAGAATATTATTTATACTATTCCAAAGCCCTTTTCTGTGTCCTTCACTGGATCTCTTTTTTCAGGTGTTATCTTTATTTAGTTCATCACCACTAATGCATGATGGTTCTCAGTGGTATGCTTATGATTGTATTTTATAATCCTGCTCACCTGTTTGTAAATAATGTTTCTCTTTACTGTGATCTGCACCCACCATGGGAAAGGGAAAGAACGATCTAGCCAACAAGGAAGTACCTGCAAATCACTTTATGGGAGTAAAGGCTTCTACCATATCTGGGCATCATAAGGGCATCAAGGCCAGCCCTCCTTTCTGACCCAAGTCCTCACACTCATTATTCCAGGGGCTGGGGCGGGGCGGGGCGGGGGGAGAGGGAGAGGGGAGGTCAGTGGTTTGTAATTTTGAAATTGGTTGTAGAGTATTCGCCTGCACTGTGACACCAATTAACTGCTCTGACTTTCCCTCAGGCATTCCTCTGTCCCTTGGGTTTAAAGTCCTCAAATGTAGAGATCCCCATGTACTACACTATTCTATTGTGCACTTTGGGGACTATCATTTTGTCAGTAACTCATTTCATATGCTTTATAGTGGTCATTTTGTTTTATAATATTCTTATGGATGTATTATTTTAAAATCTTTAACATTTTCTCTGTTTAACTTAGGGATTTGAAGATCATGTGCTCATTTCCCCATCTTGGTCCCATCTCCTCTACAGTCTCGTGTAGTTTATACTATTAGCATACTAATTTTATTAATGTCTTTAACAGATTGTACTAAGATAAATTTTAGATCCACCAAGTCAAAATAACACAAATTATGAAACAGTAGAGTTTAAATGGATGATGTTTTACTGCTGATAAATGAGGTTTTGTCTATACAACACCCAAACAAACCTGCCTACTCAAGGAAAAACGACATCAGCTGAACTGACTTTAAGAGACAGTGCAATGGTTTTAAATAGTTGCAATGATGCCAGGTAGGCATAGACTGGGTTGTACTTGACCTATGAAGTAACTGAAGTAATTAGAGATTATGTGAGAGTCTTCATATAACACAGCCAAGTAGCCATTTGGTCAAGAATGGCCCCCAATGAGTACTTGCCCTATCAAAATTCTTTTGGATTTTTTTTCCAGCTCATTCCATCGATTTATGACTTTGTGGGGAGAGCCAAGATAATGCATCATGCACCACCATATGAACTAAGAAACATTTACTTCACATACCCTCCAGCTCTTGCACTTACAAGCAGCAGTAACACCATAGCAAAAATTATCTCCAATCTCATTAATTCTCCTTAATTTGTAACATGTGGCCAGGCCGTGTGATCCTTCCAAAATTGCATTTTCTAGAACACTGTGCTTATTAAACTCTTCTCAAAGGACATTTTATGAATAATCAGTGGCAATCTGCATCTCATCCCCCATAAAAATGCTCAAAATGTAGAATGCCATCTTAGCCAGAAATGCTTCTCCATTTCTAAACTATTACACAAAGAAAAGTTTTCATTCTTTGTGATCATATCTTCAGTTCTGATGCTAGAAAATAAAACCATCTGGAAAAGGATGCTCTGATCTGTGTAGTGGACATCTGTGGCTTCCGCATCTGTGCTAGAAGCAGAATCTCAGCATGGACAGAGAGGAATACCCAGGGACTCAATTAGATACATCAGGGTTTCTGATGAAAAGAAGCAATTTCTTCAATAACAAAGACTATTCTTCTTCTTTCAAATAACAGCATGAAAGCAATTATTTTCACAGAGAATCTGGCCATATTGCTGTCATGCCCACAAAATCTATTATTACCCAGTATCCGAAAGAGAAAGCTTGTTCCCCACCAAATTGTAAAAACGATATATGGATTCCACCTATAGAGGTTGCCAAATTAGAAATGATTTCTTCATTGGAAATATAGGAAGGACTTTGGAATGCAAGAGAACACATTTCAGAGAAATGAGGCAGATCTATACCACATGGGAAGCGCTTGTGGCACTAACAACATCAAGCTTGTGTGCTATAGAGAGAGCATGTTACTCCCCAAGATTAAAGCCCGGGGAGAATGTCAGAATGTTGTTTTGTGGGCACGTTTTTTGAAATGCTCATATATTGGAACTTTAATCAAGTCTTAGAGCCTAATTTTGTCATTTGTATCCACGTGCGGCAATAAAAACCACGTGTGAACTGAACCTGTTATTTCATATATATCAGTGGTATGAGTTTGCCCAGACATATGCTCCTACTTGAAATTATTTTCCTTTTGTGAATGAACCAGATCACTCTAATTGGAAACCTATTTATTTGGACGCTAAACCCACTGGGGAGGGACCCTACCTAATTGAATCATGAACTACACCTTATTTATTGATATATAATATGGTAATAAGAGGGGGAAATGGGAACCAGATTCTCCCAGGACCTAAGTCACTCACTCCTTCATATAAGTTAAGCAGCCTTGTAACTTCTGTCCTTCAGAGATACTTCCCATTGTCTATCAAATCTACTAGGAAGATGTCAAGCTTTAGACATATTTGTATCTTTACAAGTATGAAGGCTACATCTACAGATATCCTACTTACCCACTGACTAGGAAGTACCTGAAGAATCTATATCACCAAATTGTATTCAGAAATTTAACTTCAAATTTTGATTTTTTTAAAAATATCTCTTAATGATCATTCATGAAAGATGAATCAGTGGTATACTATTGTTCCTTTAAACTTAGCCTCCTCTAGTCAATCGTTTTTCTGTTCATTCAAATTGCTTTTTCACATGAAAGCTTCCTTGAAAGTTCATATTTTTCCTATGTATAGACAATTGAAATGTTATAGCATGCCTTCTGGTTCTACAAGTACGTATACTTGGTATCATTTGTATTTTACAGAGCCCAATAATATTCTCAACTAAATTTGAATAACCACAATAAACTCTAGGAAACAACCTTCCTTTTGTCAATCTCCACTAAAAAAAAATATACATATATTAGCCTACGTTTTGATGCCAAATTCATATGTCAGTTTCCACTCCATTGTCCTGAGTGTTTAACCTAGTAAATAGTTCATTTTTAGCATTCATTTACTTAAAAATAAAGACTTTTGGTACTGCTATGACCACTCCTAGATAGGAGGAAATCTGGTGCTTAAGACTTTCGGGGAAAAAAATACTCTAAATGGTACTTTAATATCCTAAATTTATCCAAAGACATAAAAATCAAGTTGGAATGAATACCAAAAGATAATAAACATATCAAGTACAATATGTATAAATAACACCTAAAATTCATTTCTCAAAAGAGGTTTATATGACAGGAGATAAACCACTGTCATTTCCTCAGAAAAGAAAGAAGGTGAGATGGAACAGTTGGCCTAAATGATCAAAGATGTACAGAGGTCCACCGAAAGACCAGACAGGGGTCCAGAGTAATGAGAGACATGGGAGCTCATGAAAAACCTGGTCCACAGGTGACTTTTTCTGCAAACTGGATAAGTGCACTGGGGTGTCTGGACACCACTTGGCAGACCCAGCAGGCAGCTATGTCTCCTCACTTTTTAAAATACCCTAGATTAACAACAGATTTTAATAGTCAGCTGAAGACACTGCTTTCACTGTGTGGTTTTGTGTGTGTGTGGTTGGTTTTTTTTTTTCATTATTATTATTCACTAAATTCCATAGGCAAATGCAAGGGAGAAGGCCTACTTTTGTTCTGATGAGAAATATTCTAACGGTCCTTTGAAATGACCAGCTCCACAGTAGTCCTTTATACATTCTTCCACAGTGAAGAGAAGCAACTAGATTTCGCTCTCGGACTGCCTCAGCCTCTGTTGTCCAAGTACTCTTATCTAATAGGAATTTTTAGATTACTGACTAACCACGTTTTTTTACTGCCCCTTACCTACTACAGAACTTCCTCTAAAAAATGTAAAATACAGATTTGCCTCCCGGAGCCAAATCTACTCAGCAGCACACAGGTGGTGGTGAGCTCCGTCCTCAGGCACAGTCTCACAGAGCCCGCAAGGGCAGAGCTTGCTCTGAGGGTGCTTTTCTCAGATGTGCTTGCTCTCAGGCAAGATGTGTGGATGCTCCTTCATTGTGCATGAGTGTACCTCAAACACAGGGACCTGGAGGAAAAATGGACACATTGCAGCAGGCTGTGCTCCCGGGCATTACTAGAGTTTGCATGTGCAAAATCTAAGGAGGAAACTCTATGCGTGAGACAGCAAAACTGGCCCAAGCAAAAACATATCCTTGGGTGAGGATTCATTTTTTTAAAATTGCTCTCCAGTTAAATAAAGTGTATCCAATATTTATGTATAGATCTTTATTTTTCCAATAAAGATTTGTAAATAAATAAGCAATTTACCCCCACTCGATCCCATCCTCATAACCTCCATTTTATGTTTATGTTTAGATTTAAATATAACACATTCACTAAGGAAAAGTGACACCTTCATTCCTACAAAATATGTTTTATTGGTTCATAACTCAAGACTAATAGCTCATGTGGTTTAGTGTGTATAGTGTTAGCCAAGCATTGTTGCAAGTACTTTATTTTTCATAAAAATCTGTGAGGCAGATCCTATTGTTATCCTCATTTTACAGAAATTTAGGAAATAGAAGCACAGAGAGTTTAGGCTATTCACCCAAAATCACGTAGCTTTTGAGTAGAGGAGCCAGAATTTGAAACAAGATGGATATACCACCTGAACTCTCACCCATAACTTCCATTCAGTAGTACCTCTCTGTAGGGCACGGCTAGAGGGTTAAGCCTCAGACTGACCTGTTGGCAAAGCCACAAACAAGTCCCAGCTTAGAGGGCACAGCCCTCTTAGCATAATTAGGCTTGATCTTATGACGCTCCCTAGATCTTATTTGGG
>NW_006290031.1:3320176-3323604 GCF_000327345.1 Myotis davidii | reverse complement strand
ATAAATTCAAAGTAAACATCATTACATAAAAGGGTACGGTCTTTTTTTTTTTTTAGTTTTATTCATTTCAAACGGGCCGGATCCGCCCCGCGGGCCGCAGTTTGCCCACGGCTGACCTAGACCCAGCTTATTCTCTTTGTCTGTCTTTTCTTCATCTTTTTGCTGCCCTCACTCAGGCTTGTGAACCCTTGGCTGAGCTGGCTCAGCACACCTCTCAATTAGAAAGCTTTCAATGAAACAAAACATATTTATTTTTTAAATATTTAATGAAAATATACCATGTGTTCAACACCCTTCATGGGACCAGGGAAATGATAAAATATTAAATGAACAATTCTCTTCATTCACCAATTTCTAAATAAAAATTTAAACAGTTGGGAAACAAGTGTGTTCTCCTTACAGATCTAGTTTGTATCCTTCCATAAATCACTAGACTTTCAGAACTTTAGTGTTTTCTAACCAGATGTGAGGAAGTTACCTTAGATAGTTATTTAGGGTCATATTTGTTTCATCTTGTGACATTAAACAAAGTGTATATAGATTGCAAAATTCCAAGACTTCATAGAAAATCTCTTATTTTCAGTTTCTGTTGTAATTTTCTTACCCTATGCAAATTATGGAGGTGTAAAGAGAACTATCTATTCAACTAAGTTTATATTATTTTATGCTATTGTTACTTTATCTTTATGATTGACTATGTACATTTGAAGAGAATAGTTAAGTATAACTCAAACTTTTAAATCACGTTTTTAATTATAGATTTAATTCTTCTAATAGTTTAAACTAGAAAAAAATATTCTTAAAAGAAAGAAGGAAGTAATTGAGGGAAGGGGATGAAGAGAGAGAGAAAAAAGTGAAGTCAGAGTTACTGTCAATGTATTTATTTGCTTGCTTTGATTTTCATTAATATTGAGTGAAGAGGGGTTGGGTTTAAGCAGAGGAAGTGACATTTCCCTCTAAAGCTTTCCACATGATTAACTTATTCTCTTCGAACAGGGATGACTCCTTTCTAAGAAGTGCCAACGCCTGTTTAGAGAGAACATCTGTTAGACAAGTGGAGATATTGGGAGATAAGCTGCTTACTCAGACAATTGGGACATAATGAAGAAATCATAATAGACTGAAAAATTAAGAGTAGGAACTGGGAATAATTAGTTTTTAAGATGCCAAATGCTGCGTTTTTGAACACATAATTAATGGGGTTGGAAGCTCCTAGTAATTGTCAGAAACTCAGCTGATAGTAGCTCAACAATCTGTTCAGAAACATTTACTAGGTGGTGCAAACTGGTTTGCTCAGTGCTTACAAGTGACCACACACTGAAAGTTTCCACCTTGTATACCTTCCAGGTACAGTGCACCAAAAGTCTGGTGGCTGTAAGCAGAATATGAGGATATTATATTACCTGACCCCAAATATGGGACAATTGCTTTAAATATGTGTGTGTGTGTGTGTGTGTGTGTGTGTGTGTGTGTGTGTGTTGTAAGTGCAAAAATAGTAATAGCAACAAAAACATTGTTATTTATATCTTAACCATTGCTGACAGTTTCATATGTGTGAACTTCGTTTATTACAACAATCCTGTGGGACAGATTGCCTGTACAACCTTCCCATTTTAAAAAGAGGAAACATCTCCAAGTAGATAAGTGATGTGAGCCAGTTAAAGTGCTTAAAAATAATAAATTGAGAAATTTACCTCCATAGAATGCTTTTATACATTCATTAAAATAAAAAATGGGTGTCCTAGAATTCAATTTTAACAGTAGAAGGGAACTTAGAAGCATTATCTAACATATTCTCCAACCATATTCCTACCCAAGCACACACACATACACACACACACACACACACACACTTATTCAAGGTCTTTGGTTTATTGCTGTAGTTTCTGGAAAACCTCAAGTTAGAATTGAGATTTCCAATCTTCCTGCTCTACCACTGTTATAGTTTCCTTCTTTCAGTAAACCTGAAGAAATATAAATTTAATCTGCAATAAATTTTTCATTTCAAATACATTGTGTGGTTTTCAATTTCTAAATTAGAAAAATATACATTTTTTAAATAGTAATAATTTCCGATTTTTATGTTAATAAAAAATGTTTAACTATAAAGGGGAATGAGAAGGGTGTTGGGGGGGTGAAGGAATTAGGCAAAAACAAAGAGAAAACTCATGGACATGGACAACAGTGTGTGACTGTGAGGAGGAGGGTGGAAGTGGAAGAGGAAGAGGGTACATAGGGGGAAATGGTGATAGAAAAAATAATAATAAAATAAAGAACATAAAAATAAATAAACAAGAAATAATAATAATAAAGATGTCATTGTGGAATCCAAATCATGTCACCATGATTATTTTTTCACTTAAAACAGTAGCAAACAATTGCAAAAGAACTTGGATTAGTTGATAGGTTTGTTGACCACTTAACAGGTGTCCTTAACAATGTCCAGGACACAAGACAAGTATAAGATGTGATAACTGTTTACAGGAAGCTTGCACTTTAGTCAAGTCAAGAACATTTAAATCCTAAACAGATTGGAATTAATCACACATGCAATGTGCATTTAGAAGAAAACATACCTGTGTGATAGTCCTCACTGTCCCAAACTATGAGTCTGTTACTTTATTGAGCACCACATCGAAACTCTACATCAGCTCATTCCTTAACATTTTCAGAGTATAGTTGGGGTTAGAGACCAACCTTTACAAGCAGAAGAAGAGTTCAAGCTCAGCTACTCCTCTTTTAAGTGTATAACACTTATTGTCATATGGAGTCACAGATGTTTCAAAATTATATAAGAAAATTTGAAAGTTTTATTGATTTCTCCTCAGGCTTGGACCATATATTCTGTATGAGATCAATAAAGATTTTCAGTTATTGATGTTCATACAACACCTGATATTTAATACCACTGCCAGAGTAAGAGCAGGTCACAAAGCCTCCTGAGAAATCAAACACAATTTGAGTAGAAACATATTTCTTAATAACTTTTGTATGATGTCGATACTTGGCTTATACCATAGAAAGTAGGATAAATATTCTCCATGATTCTGACAATATGATGTACAGTCATACACTACATAATGACCTTTCAGTCTACAGTGGACCACATATACGCTGGTGGTCCTATCTAATTTAATAAAAGAGAAACATGCAAATTGACCATAACTTTGCTATGACCAAGCCACACCAATTAGAGCGACTATATGCAAATTAACCCAACCAAGATGGTGGCCAACAGCCACGGAGCTAGAGCAAGCAGGAGGCTTGGTTGCCCTGGTGATGGAGGAAGCCAAGATTCTCACCTGCCCTGGCCAGCTCTGGCCTCTGTTAAAGGCAATAAAGTTTCAATTATAGAATATAAATAAATCCCAGATACCTGCTTCCAGCCATCCTCCACTGGGAGCTTTGATGGCTGGGGGACCTGGCCA
>NW_006290031.1:3305671-3319902 GCF_000327345.1 Myotis davidii | reverse complement strand
CAACCCTGAGTGCACAAATTTTTGTGCACCAGGCCTCTAGTAAGATTATAATGGAGCTGAAAAATCCCTGTGGTCCAATAAGATTGTAGCTATCATAATGTTGTAGTACAACATATTCCTCACATCTTTGTGATGATGCTGTTATAGACAAACCTACTGTGCTGCCAGTCATATAAAAGTACAGCACGTAAAATTATGCACAGTACATAAAACTTGATAATGATAATAAACACTGTTAATGATTTGTATATTTACTATACTATACTTTTAATCATTGGTTTAGAGTATACTCTTTTTACTTGTAAAACAGTATGCACTCTTATGTCTGCAGTAGCCTCATACATCTTCTGTTTTACCTGATCTCTTTTTTGCATCATTTTCTCGCGTCCTTAATTTCATCTTGTATTGTTGTGTTCATTATGACCCCTAAACATATACAATCCACTGCTAATGTTGCCTATATGAGTCCACATCAAGTGACTCAACTGGAAACAAAATTAAACATGATTCAGAACAACGAAGAAAAAAACAGTGGTGTTTATTGATTTCCACTAAATAGTGATGTTTAGTGATATCCCATTTCATCATAGCTATGACCTTGAAGAATAAGAACAAAGTGACAGTAGCTGTTAAAGGGTCTGTTTCACTCTGACTGGTTTGGCTCAGTGGATAGAGCGTCGGCCTGCAGACTGTAAGGGCCCAGGTTCGATTCCAGTCAAGGGCATGTACCTTGGTTGTGGGCACATCCCCAGTAGGGGTGTACAGGAGGCAGCTGATCGCTGATTCTAACTCTCTGTCCCTCTCCCTTCCTCTCTGTAAAAAATTAATAAAATATTTTTTAAAAAAAGGGGGGTCTGTTTCATTGAAGACAATGAGACTAACTAGTATTCAAAAAGGGCCTATCAGACATGTAGAAACATCCAATGAGACCTGTCAGAAAAATCATAGACAAAGCAAAGAGGTTGTTTCTGATGTTTTTAAGGAGGAAAATTACTTGCCAGAGAAAATATGCAACATGGATGAAACCTCCCTATTCTAGAAATAGATGCCTGAAAAGACTTTCATCCATGAGGAGGCCAAGTAAACGCCAGGTTTCAAGGCTTTGAAGGACAGAATAGTCTTGCTTTGAGGCAGTGTTGTGGGCTACAGGTTAAATCCTTTGTGATCTGGCACAATGAGAACCCCAGGGCCTTCACGCATGTCAGGAACGTACTATTATAATCCTCAATTTTCAGATCAAGAAACTGAAGCACAACAATTTTGACCCAGTCAGATTTTGATCAATTCAAAATTTCTACTGCCTTCTAGTAATTTTTTTCCTATAAGTTCTTAATGATTCACACAAAGACTTACATACAAATATGTTGACAGCCGCATCATTTATAATAGCAAAGTCTTGGAGACAACATCCATGTCTAATACTGGGATACTGACTGAGAAAATTATGGTTACCCATACAATAGTTATGCAGCCACTTAAAATCATTTCTCAAAGAACTCACAAGGGCATAAAAAATGCTAAAATATACCATAGCATGAACAAAGCAATATGTAGTATATGAGCTCAAATTTGTATATAAAAATTAAGTTTGTACTAGTAAAGAGCAAAACGCTGGAATGATACATATCAAAATGTTAACAGTTACTTCTGGCTAGAGAAATTATTAGGACACTTTCACTTCTCATTTTATACTTTTCCGTGTTTTAACATTTTCTATTTAAAAAAAGATTTATTACATTTACTTTGAAAGTTGAAACAATTGCACAATAATTGTGAAATAATCATAACAACTCTAAACCCTAGCTATATGCATTCTATTTTTCTCCTTCTATTTCTACTACTTATTTAATTTGTTCACTTGTTTTCCATTTTTTATTTGTAATTTACCATTTTCTAGTTGTGCTTTTATTGTCAAATGCTTTACATCCTAATGGAATCTATACATATAAAAGCCTGAGTGACCATTCGACTGTTCGACCACCAGCTATGATGCGCCATGACCACCAGGGGGCAGATGCTCCAAATGGTAGGTTAGCTTGCTGCTGGGGTCCAGCTGATTGGGACTGAACAAGACGGGCCGGACACACCCTGGAACTCTTTGGCCGTCCCTCTCCAGCCCCGATCCTGCACCGGTGGGGTCCCTTGGTCTGGCCTGCATCCTCTCACAATACAGGACCCCTCAGGGGATGTCTGCAGGCCAGGCCGAGGGACCCCACTGGTGCATGAATCTGTGCACTGGGCCTCTAGTCTAGTATAGAAAATCAAAATGTACATAGTTTAGTAGCCTCTTCTGAAACTCCCATTACCAGATCTAAAATACATGACTAAAATAACACACAAACTTGAATAAATGGTTCTTTTTCACCACAGGCAAACCTATTATTCTCTTTTTTTATGTTTAATCCTCCATCAGCTGAACATTTTATATAAATTTTCACAAAAACATCATTTTATCTGAGTACATCTGCCAGAACACATTTTTCCAGTCCTGGACTTGAAGGTTAGTATAAATATCACATGCATGCTCTTCCAGAGACTTTGACATATCGTAATATCCTTATACACAACTGGTACGTGTGCCACTCATTTGCATAGAAATCTAATCCTTCTAAAGGCACTTTAGTATGCATTATTTCAATTAATGCTCACAACAAGCCCTCCAAACAGGTATCACTGGACCCACTCAACAGATAAAAATGTCATGGTCAGAACTTGTACCTGATTCCTGAGGCTGTTCTTTTTCTAATGAAAGCATATGATACTTTCCTTAACAGAACTAGTGGACTTGGCAATGCTGACTCCACAATAATTCATGAAGCAGTGCTTTCCCAGAAGCATTTTGGGGACCACCAGAATTTTTGCTTCAATCCAACTGGACATTGTTTATTACAACCATGAACTTAGATTAAAGATTGTGGAAGCTCGAATATACTGTCTACATATACATTTGCCATGCCAGAGAGAACTTTGCTGAAACATGTGTTGAGTGTATATTAAATGCACAAATCACACACACACACACACACACACACACACACACACACTCACACACAGAAGCTTTTCCTATCGGGAATAATTAAGCTGAAGATATATTCTTCCTTTAAGATGAAATGCAGACTTCTCACCAAAAGTCAAATCTTTCCTTTCAAAATACAAAATAAAATGTCCCCTGTTTTTAACCCTCAACGGCTAAATATATGCTTTTGAAATATTTCTGCTTGAGAACACACTTTTGCCTAACAATTCCCTGGAGACTCGTCTCCCTCCCTCAGTTCTCATGCAGGTCTTTTCTCAGTCCTCCAGCACCCTGCTACCTTTATAAGGAAGGCCTCTTGCTTCTCCCTCAGAGTTCCTCTCCCAGGAGTTCCTCCATGACTCTGCTTTCTCCCTAATGGCTCCCTGAACAGTTCACATTCAAGAATTACAACCAATTCAGCCTGTCCTCTCTTCTCCACATTTGTGCCATCCACATATCTTTGAAGACACTCATAACACAACTTATAACAATATCTCTTGGGCATGATGATATTGTTGAGTCAGGTTTTAGTTTGTCCTTTAATGTCTCTACTATTAGGAACAGGAAAGTAGGCACCACTGCACTTTAATGGAGATGGTTCGTGAATAATGACCACAGAACCAGAGTATGGCTTGAGCAGCAAGATAATCAGTATGATGGAAAATGCAGTGCAGTGGAGAGGGGAAGGCCTAGACCTGTGGGATGGCAACCTCGTTAAAACCCCTAAGACCTGCAGGAAATGAGACTTCTCTACATACTTTCTGCCACTTTTCTTCCCCAAATCATTTTAGGATAGGATTTCTACTGAAGATACCAAGTAAAAGATTCTTGCACATATATACAAAGCACTCGGGTGTCAGGATTACAGATGTTACTTAATGCATCATATTTGAGGTCTGATTTTCTGAAATGTATTAAAATGTCTGTCTGCCTGTGTCTATCTTAGGAAAGTGATCAGAAAGGTTGGTGCTCTCAAACATCACTTTGCATTTGTGCAAAGCATTAACCGTCATATTGAAATATCCAAAGTTTAGGCTTCTTTGCTTTCACATGTGCTTAGCTTTGACTTTGCCAAAAAAAGGGGGCATTCTGCCTCCAAAAACAACAGTGGTTGTATTCTGCATATTCTCATCTCTTCTTGATGACACCCCTGATTGCACCTAACCTGCCAGCAGAACTGGACTGGAAAACAAGAGCTTTCATTTGGCCACAAGAACAAAGAGCAATTGTTTCTGTTAAGCAGCGAAGTTTCTAATGCAGCCAGAGGTTACAGAAAAGAATCCCCATAGGGTAGGAGAAAAAAAAATCTTCATCATGTCAGCACTGTCAGTGACCAAAGCCATATTCCAATGTATGACCTATGGCCCTCAAAGCAGAGGAATATTTCTTCCTCTATAAAGTGAGTGTTATTTGATTAGATGAATGTTTCTCTAATAAATAGCATACTAGAGGTCTTTCAAAAAGCTCTGAACAATCCTCTTATCTGGAGCCAAATAAAAGATATATTGGCAAAAACAAAACTTTCATCCAAATTAATAATGTCTTTATATATCCCTGTCCAGATCTGCCTTGGCTCAACTGGGAAGCATTTCCCCAGTAATTGTTCTCTAACCACTACATTTTAGAGCAAAGCCAGTGTCCTCTGTGTTGAAGTTACCAGGCCTCTGTCTTCCTGGTCATCACCACTGTGTGATATTCATTAGTCAATCACCACAAAAAAAGAAAGAAAAAGAAAAAGAAAGCAGGTTATTCACATGTCAGTACAAAGGAATTTTAGATCCCATTGATAATTAAAAAATAAATTATGACCTAACTTTATTACAGGATATACACTGTCCCCTCCAATTCCTTTTCATCTTCACTACTCTTTCTCTTTGAAATCTGATTTGTTGGCAAGTGGAAGTGTCTCTGTATGTTTTGAAAATGGCGTTGGTAAAAAAGGAAAGCTCTGATGGTACTTTAGGAGCTTGGTTTTGTTGATCACCATGGGCCATGACCTTCTGGGCAGGCACCATCCCAGAAAGAAAAAAATCACAGCTCCTTTTGGGCACTAAAAGGTATCCTTCTGGGTGGTTATTGGAGAATTAGGCAGGCAGATCACTCTCTCACCTCCCTATCTGAGAATCACCATGCATTTCAAGATCTCCGGCAAGGTAGTAAATGGGAACATGAACTCTTACTGTAATGCATGCCGCCACAATTTGAAGGGTGAACAAAAAATAAACAGCACAATCCCTGAGTCTTCACAATTAACTAATTTCTCCTGAGATCAAGAGAGAATGAAATGTGGATTCAGGTATCACCTCTATACATCCAAATTTACTTCCTACACAATTAGAGCTGACTCTGACCAGGTTTCCCACATCTGGAATGGGCTTAGAGTAGGGGTCCCTATTCCACATTTATTGGCATGGATAAATGACTTACTGAGGAAAACACACAAAGATGAGCTCAGAAACCAAGGACAGAGTTTGAAATGTCAATTATAAAAGGGGCCAGATTCAGGAAAAATGAAAATAACAGCTATGTGTCCCCATTGCTTACTCTGTTATCCTGTTTCAATCTTACAGCAAGCTCATGGGGGCTATTTTTAGAGGTGTATGTATTAGGGCAATGGTCGGCAAACTCATTAGTCAACAGAGCCAAAAATCAACAGTACAACGATTGAAATTTCTTTTGAGAGCCACATTTTTTTAAACTTAAACTATATAGGTAGGTACACTGTTATTAACTTAATTAGGGTACTCCTAAGGCTTAGGAAGAGCCACACTCAAGGGGCCAAAAAGCCACATGTGGGTCACGAGCCACAGTTTGCCGACCACGGTGTTAGGGTATAAGATAAGCAGCTGTAACAAAGAGAGCCAGAGCACTATGGCTCAGAGCAAAAGTCTATTTCTGCCTCATGTAAAATTCCAGGGACTCTGTTGCCAGGGCAGCTCTGTTATCTCAACTTGTGCTCTCCATTTCTGTGCCTAAAGTGGCTGCTGCCATTGTCACCACCATCCAGCTAGTGTGAAGTGGGACACGGGACTTCAGGGAAAGTAGAGGGCCTCTGAGTAGTGCCGGGAAGTTGCACACACCACTTCCTGCAAACAAGCAGGATCTAGAAAGATTCACTGAGCTGTCTTTGTATGGGGAGGAGATTGCAATGTATAGAAAATGTATGGGTGAGCTAATTGCCATCTGTCTGTGTGATCTTTGATTAAACATTGACCTCTCTGGACCTCCGTTTCTTTATATGTATAATTTAAAAGTCCAACAATATTATTTCAAGACCACTGCAGCTCTGAAATGTTATGACTATGTTTAAAAACATGTACGTGTAAATATTAAAACCAATAATGTGCTACAGATTAGGAATTCAGAGAAACCAGATTTTGTCCAATCTGTCGCAGGCTTAGCTTTGGAGAAGCCTCCCCTTTTCTCTTAATTTTACCGTTTGATGGCCACATTATCCAAGATGAGTTCTCTCTAACATAGATCCCATAAAGTGCTCTGAGAAGAAAAGGCTTTATGGCATTTCAATTGGAATACTTTTGGTTGTAAGTTGGGGGAAAATAACTAGACTGAGGAAAGGGGAGAACATTTATAAAGAATATAGCATGTCACATGGGACCCAAGTTCAAGAATGTGAGTGGACTCTGAGTCGGTGAGATCCAAGGACTCAAATGCTCTTAGGACTCATTCTCTTCCTCTCCTCCCTGCTTCGTCCTTCTCTTTCTTGGTAAAAACCCATTTCCTTCCACTTTACATGGTGGGGAGAAAGGCTGAATGTGATAGTTTACCCACAATCCAGGTACCCACACAAGATTGGCTCAGGTCTCTTTCATTTCTAAATTCCAAAGTCCTGGGACAGAGACTCCCTGGCCCTGCTGAGTCAGGTCCTCCACAGGTAACGTCAGAGTCAGAGCCACTGCAGAAAGCAGGGTCACACTGCACACTGCTGCCTCTCTGTGTGCCAGAGGTGGCTCTCACATGGCGTTCTGGGCCCATAATCTCCTAGGGTGCACTACATAGACCTAAAAAATGCTGCCTTACTCTGCACACTTCTTAGGCAGTCACAAAGCCTATGAGCAAAGTTAAAGCTACAAAAACCTTAAAACAGTTTAAATTCCTGTTTCTCAACAAATTATATAACATTGGAAACATATTTTGATACATATGTGTGCATAATACATTTGAATAAATGACTATCTATGATATATTTGAAAATTCTTCCCTGGAAGTTGATCTCTGTCACTAATTCTAAACTAACATTACTCCATAACACTCTGTGGCTCTTCGACATTATTGCATAGCTGTGTGCCTATATTAGCATTCTGGGTGCCCTGGAAACCCAATAAGAGATGTTATCCCTTTGACTATTTTGAAATCTGGAAGAAATTAAACAACACATAGTACTTGGGTTTTAAGGTAGAGTAATACTGTAATAAATAACTAGTTCACCGAAGCAATACAATTAGAGAAAGTATGGCTATCCCCTAAATTTTGCTGAGAAAAGACATTATCTTTGCACAGGGCATAGCATTAACTAACAAACCACATCTCAGTGGAGCATTTCCTTGCCCCAAAATGATGGAATTTAGCACAGTGTGATAAAGAACACAAGACCAGTAACTTAACCGGTGCTGTAGTAGTCTTGAAAGGAGAACGGAGTAATCACTCCTGGTTTGAGTGAGAAAGAAAAAAAGGTTTTAAAAGATGAGTAGGATTTTATTGGACAAACATTGAAGGCACCTCTATGGTGAAATTCTGAGATTAGGAAAAAAGCATGTACGATGGTACAAAAGAGAAAAGCTCAGGACACATCACGACCATGATATATTATGTAAACTGGTCATAAGCTAGAGTCTAGGTCTGAAAGTAACAGGAAGGGGTAATGCGATCATGTCTGAATTTGGGAGGCTCTTGAATGCTATCTTAAGGAATTTGGACTTTACTAGTATAAGTAGCAAAGAGACTTTGATAGTTTTACATTCTGTTTTGTTTTTGTCAAGGAATTGCTTTGTTAAAGGTACTGTTTCCAGAATATGATTGCATCAGTGCTGTGCCAGAGAAGGTAGAACGTGCAGGCAAGAAAGGGAGTTTCTCTCCCCTTCCTTGATGTGACAAACTGTATATTCCAAGGATGGATACGCTATTTTAAAAACCCCATGGGCCTTGGGGTAGTGACATGTCATTACTTCCATCAAGTGGTGGGTTCTACATCTTCTCCCCATAGAAGCAGAAGTCTTTTGTGAGTTCCAACCACTACAGTCCAGCAGAATTGATGATATGTTGCTTCTAAAATTAGACCAGGATATGTGAAGCATTTCTGCCTCACTCTCTTGAGATGGCAGTTCTTGAAACTCACCTACCATGATGTGCAGTCCAAACTAGAGGCATATTAGAGACCATGCAAAGAATGTAGGTGTTTCAACTGACAGTCAAGATCTCAGCCAACAACCAGCATTATCTTCCAGACCCAGATGCCTCCAGATGTCCCCAAACCCCAGCAACAGAACCATGCCCAATCTTGAAGTCTTCTAGCTTTGGACCCCAAACATTATGACCAGGCAGTTCCCTGGGGCTAAGTGAAATTATCAATGTGGGACAGAAATGTGAACCATCAGCTTGGGAATTTGGGTAGAGAACTCCAGAACCCACTACAGTCTACCCCTTGCACTTTTCATAGACATTCCTTTTCATAGTAAGTTCACCACATTTGGAAAGAGTTTCCACTGTGTTCTGATTGTTCTTGTTTTCTGGTAAAACTCACAAAAGACATGTTAGTGGAATGAACAGACTCTACTATTGCTGCTTTTGGAGCTATAAATGATAATCAGCATCCCCCTTTCTACCGCCCTTCCTAAACTCCCTTCATCCTTGGTTAGAAGTTCTAATTCATGCTAATTCTAATGACAAACAGACAGTTCTCTGCTTTCCAAAGAGTTTTCAAGGACTTCCTTTCCAAAGGAACAAACATTCTCTTCTCCTGCCTCTAAAATTTAGAAGGAACTTACATCTTTCCTCCATATTGTCCTGGCCATTCCATTGAGACAGCAGGAGCATAGATGAGGTACATTGCCTAGTAGAACGACCAAGACCTTCATTTCTGTGTGACTGAATCCCTCTTACTGTGGTCTTCTCAGGCTATGACTAAGGGGCATGGGAAGACCAGGCTATGTTCAAATAGACCATCTAAATACAAAACATTGTTCCTGCCCTGTGGTCTAGCAGCAGCCCTACCTCTTCCTGATGATCAGAGGCAGTGTGATGATTCCATTCTTGCCTATTGCCTCCTTGCTACAAGAAGCCTAGAGTGATCAAGGGGTTTACCAAGCATTGTGCTTCTTTCTTAGGGATAGATAGGATGCAAATGATCTGTTCCTTACTTTGGAGGGGCTATCACAGCAAGCCCCAGTCTGTTGGAATTTTAAAAACTTCGCTAATGTTGTGGGGTGCTTGAATCTGCATTGGGTTCATCTCCTTCCTTCTGCCTACAAAGCCTCCCAATGTACTTGCTCATTTGGTTCAATTACCATGATATCATCAATGCAGTAGACCCATAAAACGTAGTAAGATGTAGGGAAAGATTAGAAAGGTGTGCTGTTGTCAGTGAATGCAAACTACCTCTGATTTCCTTCTTAATAAGTTTATGACCTTGACAAAGTTATTGTGCTTTTGTTTTGTCTCCTATAAAATAAGGGTTAAACATAATACCTACATCCTAAGTTGTTATAAGGATTCTTTTAAAAATAATAGATATGAAGTATCTCACTTGCTTCTGATAAACAGTAAGTTTGAAATTTAGCAAATATTAAACATAGTCAATGTGCTTCATTGTCCTCTACTCATAAATAGCTTTTCTTTTTTATTTGAACACAAATTAAAGAGGTTGATGCCAGTCTAAAGAGAGGTTTTCACCTATTGGAAGAAATCAAAATGAAGAGTTCTGCACAGAAAGAGCGATGCCTCTTAACAGTCCAAAAAGCCCAGGAGTATATCATATGGCCACTCAGAACCCTTTCTTCATGTACCAGTCTGCTTTAACTCTTGGACCTTTTGAAGAAACACTTTTCCAAAGCACTAATCATTCCTCACAGATTTCATATGCAGACTCTATTGAGAGGTTTATTGCTCAATAGACAGTTATACAATCTGCCTCAATTCTAGAATAAGTAGGTTAAAGAATTTATAGTAATCCTCCAACAGCATTTCTTTACTAAAGCCACTTGACAAGTCAACTTCCTACTGGATACATTACACAGGCCATAGAAGTGAAGTGACCGGCTTCTCATACAAGGGCAGTGCTCAGTCTCCCTCGGCTACAGAAACTGCGGAAGTGGAGTCATCTGTTCTCCATCCTCTGGAAGAACATGGAAAAAGTTCACAAAGTTTGTCCGGCTCAGAAAGAACACTACCTAAGGGAAAGTGTATTATGTGTTTGGTTAAGTCCCAATTTCACCAGTTAGGTATAAGATCTTGGGGATATTAAGTGCTATTAAATTTAGTTTTCTCAAATGTGAAGTGAGGACATTAATAAGGCTGTCTTAATTGAATAAAATAACTCCTGTAAAGTTACAAATGATAGCTAATCTACAGTAACTATAATCATAAATGTTAGCCATTACTAAGACAGTATATGCTGTTAAAGTTACTGCTTATTTTCATTTCTACAGTTTTAAACTACCTAGATTTGGAGTCTCTGACTGATATGTTAAAGATTGTTCCCCTGTTAGTTTATATAATTTAACACAACAAATGTCTGCATAAGAAAAGCTTATTTTTAAAAATCCCTTTAAGAGGATTTTATAAAACTGAGATAATCATGGTATTTAGTGCTTTCTTTAAAAAATAATTTATTTAAATTTAATTTACACTGAAAATCCATCTACTCTGCTGGTTAAAGATTTTCCGCCTCTGTTTCTCTGCATAGACAGTGCCACAACTAGACCGCACATCAGCAGAGGTGAAGACCTCTCCCCCATTCCCATAGGCTTTGCTGTTTTATTCCTGTTTACTCTTTTCAAATGCTAGACTGTAGCTTCTCTGGAGTATTTCCCCATATTTCTTGGGACTAAGTTTGGCCCACCCTGACTTTCTATCATGAGGGCTCCGATGGGAAGTAAGCAACACTAATTCATGTTAATATTAATGACAAACAGACCATACTCTGCTTTCCAGATAATGAACACATGGAACAAACATTCTCTCCTCCTGCCTCTAAAACTCAGAATGAAATCTCATTTCTCCTCCATATTCCCCTGGCCATTCTACTGAGATGCCATTAGGTGAACTAAACACACTGTGGGAACTCTAAAACTGAGAAGCAATGTTTTAATATCCTTTGTACAGTTTTTGATCTCAGAAGGCTTATCTAGGGCTGATATGTAACCAGGGGAAAAAATGTATTTTCTCTTTTTGCAAAAAAAAAAGAAAGAAAGAAAGAAAGAAAAATAAAAGAAAAGCAAGCTCTTTAATCTCTTGCCTAGTTCCAATGAAATCCAGCCAAGAAAATACTTCAGTCAGTAAAATTAGTATTTGAAGGTAGTATTCAGACAACCTTGCTTCCAATTATACTTTTCAAGGTCCAATCAATAATTAGTTGAAGTCAGGATAGCTTTATAGGAACATCTAACTAAAAGGTAAGTTGATTTTTTTCTTAATAGATCTGGAAAATTTTTTGGAATAAAAGTCATTGCTGAGTGAGGAAGTTTTATTAAGATACCTGAAGAATTTTTCAACTGTAAAATACTGTTTTCTAGAATAACGTTTTAATAGATCTTTTAAAGATAATAAAACCAAAATAAAATATGGATATAATATATGTGTGATAAGGTTGAACAGTGAAACCTAATTAGGAGGCATTCATTATCCCATAAATATCTTCTCTTTGTTAAGTTTATCTGAGTGATCTCCTAGTCCTTATGCATTATGCGTAAGTGCTTGACTAATTAATAAATGAACTTTGGATCATTCTAAGACCAATTTATATTTGATCAATATTTGTGTGTCTATGTGTGTGTAATAAGTATTTCTCCCATAAATTATCTCATTTAACCTGGAGAGTTAAAAGAGGGTTGTGTTTAAGAGCATGGTCTCTAGAACTAGACTGTTTGAGCTCAAAATCTCAGGCCTATTTCCTATTAGTTGTGTGACCTTGAACTCATGAGGTACTTCCTTAATCTCAGTGGGCCTCAGTGCTCTCATCAAAAAAATGGGGATAATAGTTTTTAACTATTTCGTAAGGTGATTTGGAGATTAAAAGCAAATGTATATATAAATTATCATAACAACATTCAGAAAATATTAGCTATTACTACTCATGGGGTGAATATTGTTTTTAACTTACTATATAAAGAAATCCAAGTTCAGTCATTGACTTTTCAAAATTTTCTCAGGTACCTATAAAGGAATCAGAAATTTTACATTGTCCCATACAGAGGAGTAAATATCAAATGGTTGCAAACTGATCTAATTGGCAATTCACAATATTGGATTATTTTGGGTAAATAGTGGTAGCTTTAATAGGTCTCCTCACCTGCCACTTTGACATTGAGTATAATTGTTCCATAAACAAATGTTTCAGATCAAATCCTGCCACACCCACATACAGTTAACTATAGGAAGCCACAAAAATACTAATGCAATTAGTTCTGTAGGTTCAATGAAGTACCTACTCTCTACAGTTTTAGGTAATTATCAGCATCATGCATAAAAGGTTAATGCAAAGCAGAAAAAAACCCACAATATGCTAGAGGCAGGATTCTGCTATCTCAGTAGGAATCAGACAAAGAATATTCTCAAATGAGTGTACTCACACCAGATGGGTTTCAAACCCTAAACCAAGAGACCATTCTCAAGGGATATAGGCTATCAAGTTCACCCTATTCTGAAATCTTGTCCATGCAGGAGCCCCAGTCCAATATACCTAGCCAATAACACATACAGATCTTGAACATAACTAATTTTATCAATGAAAAAACATTTCTATATCCAATGTGCTAATTACCATGCCATCTGGTGTTGATCTGAGATAAAGAGAGCTGAAAGCTTGGATTAGACACCTCTAAAGAGTGGGATTTTGATTAGAGCCTTTCAAGTGCTCGCCAGCCTGCCCCCCAGCATGTGTATTCCATATTTGGTTGTTTGAAATTTTAACTAATCATATCCCACCCTCACTCCACAGATAAAACCTGAACACACACATACAACACTGCTTTGCTGGAGTACTTTACATTACAAATAAAATATATCATTCTTTAACTCTCTAGAAATTCCTTCTTCTAAACTAGCATCTTGATTTGACCAGCCTGCTTCAGTTGATATGGTCACTACCACACAGATCTTCAATTCCTGATTTCTAATTGAGCAGTGTCTCTGTGCCTGATACTAGTGTCAGTCAATGTTCAAACAACTGTTGTATTAGTATTAGTATTTATTAGTATTAGTATTAGTACTAGTATTATTAGTATTAGATATTACCAAAGTGCATGGTTTGCTCTCCCTTCTGTCTCCTGATGCCAATATATTTATTATTTACTAGGTGTACCAGTTAATAATGTGGATTGTTTTCAATAGGTAGAGTTATACATATGCTGATATATATGTGATTTGATATGCATGCTATTTTGTTGTATTGACAGCAAGCTTCAAAACTTCATATGTCAAATTTGCTGAAGGTGTTAACATAATAGATATTTTTACGCTTAAAAATATCAAATTTCATGCCAAAAAAGAGCATTTGCAGCAAGTTTTAATTCATTACTTTATCTTGAAGAAAAAGTTATCGTATACTTCAGGAAGCTTATGGTGAACATGCTCCATCTCAAGATACTTGTGAATGCTGGTTTAAGTGTGTTAAAAGTGATGATTTCAATGTGAAAGACAAAGAATGTCCAGGTCAACTGAAAAAGTTTAAAGACCAATAATTACAAGCATTATTGGATGAAGATGCGTGTCAAACTCAAAAACAACTTGCAGAAAGATTAAACGTTGCTCAGCAATTTCCGATTGTTTACAAGCAATGGGCAAGATTTTAAAGGAAGGAAAATGGGTGCCACATCAACTGAACAAAAGACAAATGGAAAACCGAAAAGTTGTCAGTAAAATGTTGCTTCAACAACACGAAAGTCTTTTTTGCACCGAATCATGACTGGCGATGAAAAGTGGATTTATTTTGAGAATCCCAAATGCACGAAATCATGGGTTGATCCAGGTAAAACAACACAAT
>NW_006290031.1:3304104-3305593 GCF_000327345.1 Myotis davidii | reverse complement strand
TTATTATTTAACGGGAAAGGAGAAAAAGGGAAGGTTAAATAATACACTAGTAGGCATGCTGCTCATACAGAATCCAGATAGTATCTATAATAACAAAAGTATGATATGCAAGGGAAACCAAGATGGCGACATAGGTAAACACCTGAAATTGCTGCCTCGCACAACAACTTCAAAAATACAACTAAAAGACAAGACGGGCATCATCCAGAACTATAGGAAGGCTGGCTGAGTGGAAATTCTACAATTAGAAGGAAAGAGAAAAGCACACTGAGACTCAGAGGAGGTGCGGAAGTAAAGTGCAGAGGTACCGAGGTGCGCGCGGCAAGGGTTGGCAACAGGGGACACGGCTGTCTTTTTGAATCAGGAGGGAGTCACAAGCGCCCGACTGTTCTGAACTCCAGTTCTGGGAAGTCTGTGGGGACCCAAACTCATACGGGGAGAAACTGGACTGTCTGGCAGCGGGCAGAACTCAGAACTTGAGAGCGGCTTTCTCTCAGAGGTGCTTGCAGCAATTACCTGGACACTGAGACATGGGGCCTCTGAAGGCAGGGCTGAGGATGAGCCATAGCTGTTTGCCATGCCCTGTTGATTCCCTGAGAACCTGCCCCACCCAAGCTGTGGCAGAGGCTTTTGCATATGAAAGGCCTAGCCCTTTGCAATCTGAAAATTACCTAACAAACTGCAGCTGGGCCAGACTGACCCAGAACTTCCAAGAGAAGGGCCAAGGCCCCACAGAAACTTGCATTGCTTCACAGCTGGGCCTATCTGGGCACCTCCAAAACCCAAACAAGGAAGGGGAATCTGCAGATCTCTTTGAAGCTCCTGCTGGTTAGCCTCAGGAAGAGGCTAAATTAGCACTTCCTTAGATCCAAGAGCCAGTGTACCCAGTGGTCAGAGTGGGACCATCCAGATTACAACTCCTCAGATCCATAAGGGACACACTCAGGGGGCAGACTCAGTGAGCACCAAAGCCCCACTGAACCAAGTCTTGCCCCATAAGGGTGTCTTCAGCACAGAAGTTCTTCCACCATAGACACAGCTGATTCTCACAGCCAATTGGCCTGGAGGTCAATTCCTCCCAGTGATGCCTACAACAATCAAGACTTAACTACAACAAGACTGTGCACAAAGCCCACAAAGGGTTGCACCAAGAGTGCTTAAAAAATGCAGAGACAAAGAAACAGGACACAAATGGCAAAAATGGAGGAAAGCAAACTGCTGGATATAGAGTTCAAAACCACACTTTTAAGCTGTTTTAAGAACTGTCTAGAATCCGCCGATAAATTTAGTAAGGCCCTCGAAAAGACTGGTTAGACCGCCAATAAATGTAGTGAGATCCTCAAGAAATCTAATGAGACCCTCAATGTTATGATAAAGGACCAACTAGAAATTAAGCATACACGGACTGAAATAACGAATAATATACAGACTCCCAACAGCAGACCAGAGGAGCGCAAGAATCAAGTCAAAGATTTGAAAGATGACCAGA
>NW_006290031.1:3299679-3303694 GCF_000327345.1 Myotis davidii | reverse complement strand
TCCCCTCCTTCAAAAATTATGAACAACGAAGTGACAACAAATGCATATATATCAACAAGTGAATCTAAAAATCAAGTGAATAAAAATATGATGAACAGAGTAAACTGGTGAATATAATAGAACCAGGGTCATAGTAAGGGAATGGACTGACACTTCTTGGGGGGAAAGGGGTGTGGGGGTGCAGAAAGAAACTGGACAAAAATCGTACACCTATGGATGAGGACAGTGGGAGGGGTAAGGGCAGAGGATAGGGTGGGAACTGGGTGGAAGAGATCTATGGGGGAGGAAAAAGAGGAACAACTGTAATAATCTGAACAATAAAGATTTAATTTTTTTAAAAAAATGTACAAAGTGGAAAATTGGGTCTCTGAATGGTTTGCCTCAAAACAAGAAAAGTTCTATTGGGACGGTATCTACAAATTACCTGAAAGATGGGGGAGATGTGTAGCTATTGATGGACATTACTTTGAATAAAGCACTTTTGATGTTTCTCTTGAAATTATCGTGTTTTCTTTGATTACAAAATCCGCCATTATTAACTGGTACACCTAGTAATCTCTCTGAGATCAGCAGTCTCTGACTCCATTTTCTACCTTCTGTGAGACAGTAGTAATTGATGGAGCATGTGGATGCTAGATAAGGAATAACCCCAACTAAAAGAACTCAAAATAAAAATTGTTGAAAAACACTATCCATACTTTGCCCCCAGACTCCTAACCCTACAATGATCTCATTCAAGCTGCCCTACTGAGCATGTCAGTTCAATGGGCATTCTTCCACTTATTCTCTCTTGCAACGTTTTCCTCCTTTTGGATTCTATGACTCTCCTTTTACATGGGTAGCTATTTTCTTCTACCCCCATCCTTCTCAGTCTACTTGGAGGGTTCTGCTTTCTTTACTGACCCTAAGTATCCATATTGCCCATGATTTGTCCTCAGTCCAAGTCTTGATCGCACTCTTCTGATGAACTCACCCATCACTGTCTGAGTCCTGAAAATTCCTACAGTATCTCTATCTCCAGACCATCCTCGCTTAGTTCTAAACCTGAGCCATCAAATGATCAATAAACTCTCCACTCAGATGCCCCATTAGCAGCTCATACTCACGGCCAAGACTGACCCAACATCTCTTTCTTCCCCCATATTCATCCACCACTACAAACTCAGCATCTTCCCATCTATTTCCTGCTTCTTGAATTGAAAAAGTTATTTTCTAATAACCCAAACCAGAAGCATAGTAATCATGCTAAGCACAATATATTTTTTCATTTCCCCAGTGCAACCAATAAATAACTCCTCCCAAGTTTGCTGCTAAAAGTGTTTTTGGTTCTGCCTTCTTCAGTTCTTACTATCATAACCTTAATTTTTAAGTTTTTCTCATTTATCTGGATAACTGCAATATGCTATAAGTAGTTTCCCTGTTTTTATGTTTGCCTTCCCCTCCAGTCCTTCCTACATACAACACCAGAATAATCTAAAATGAAAATTAAATGAAGTCAGACCTAGTCATACCTCATCTTATAATGATTTAATAGATACTCTAGCTTTCCTTATAAACTCTAAAGTCCATAGAATTGTTACTGGGAAACCCCCAGTTGGGCTCGGGCTGCCTGTCTCTATGTTCAATAAATTAAGGCAAAGTTGAATCATATTAGGCATTTATTAGGAAGGCTAGCCAACCAAGAAGACAGGGTGCTTACAAGCATCAAATCCTGTCTTCCAGCAAGGTTTAGGGGGCAGGATTATAAAGGGGAATGGGATAGGGTGCTATGTGCAGCCCTGGGGGTCTGCAGACATCAGCTATTGTAGTCGCCAGGCAATGAGATGATGTTGATGAGATGATGTTTTGACTCCTGGTGGGTTGGCCTGACCATTCTTATCAATTCTGCTTGCTGGATTCACAGCTAAGTCACCTCCCTAATCACTTCGCACAGGCCTTGAAAAGGAAACTTAAAAAAAAACGTAACCCCCTCTTCACATAAGTATATGTGTTCTAAGATTTAAAATAATATGATTACTTTTCAGATTAATTCAGGTGCTCTATCTATCAGATTATAAGTCCCTCCTATCAGAATGTGTATGAAATATTTCATGAACTCACCATTGACCCTTCTATCACATTCTCACCTAATACATTGATTTCCTTGAAGAAAATAAACTATGCCATATTCTTTACTCTCTACCCACATGCTATTACACATACATAATATCCATACCTCCTGACTCCCACCCAACTTGATTCTGTTCCACGCTTGCCATGTAACTCAGATTTCACCTTCCCTGGGAACTTTCCCAATGAGTTCAGAGACCCTCCAAAGAATACAGTTCATATTTTAGATCTCACTGAATTGTTGGTTTATTTGTCTATCTTCCCTGTATGATCCGTAAGGAATGGCACTGTTTCGACACAGAGTTTAACATACTGAACTGAAATTAGAGTGCAATAAATATTTGCCTAATGAGTGACTGCTGTGTAATTAGAGAGAGAGAGGATTTCTGAGCCCATAAAGAGGTCTGAATAGTTCCTGTATTTAATGCATGTCCTTCAGGGGTTTGGCTCCATAAAAGTGACATTTACTATCATTTTGCCCCTAGTGATTATTTAATACTATCTACATTTTGTAATTGATTGACTTAACATATGATTGAATGGATTGACTTAATGAGTTACCGCACAAGTATGAACCAGTAACTTCATGAAAACATTTTTATTAGACTCTTATCTCAAATAAAGGTCCCTAAATTAGATGACTTGGATAACTCTGGGAATTTCTGATGAAGTCTTTAATGTCAAAGCTTATGAGAGATTGTTCAGCTAAAAAACAATAATAGTTATCATTTTTTTGAATGTTGATTCGGTTTTACACAGAGTGAATTATTACATACCAATAGTTCTCAACTGGGGGGCAATTTTGCCCTCCAGGGACAGTTGACAGTGTCTGGAGACACTATTGCTATCTAGTTGGTAGAAGCCAGGAGTGTTGCTGAACATTGTGCAGTGAAGGCATAGGACACCCCCCCACACACATAACAAAGAAGTATTTGTCCCCAAATGTCAAGTGCTAAGGTACTGTCATTGAGAAATTCTGCTTAACCATAGCAACCTTGTCTGGTTAAAAGATGTCAAACCCATGTTAAGAATAAGAAAATAAGACCTTGGGAATTGAATATTCAAGACTACTTAGTTAATAAGTAGTGGGACCAGAATTTGAACTCATGTCTCTGAAAGCAGAAAATTATTCTCTTCAATATAGGATGATACCTCCACCCAATAATTATTATTTTTAGGTATAAAGATAACTATTCTATGTATGATTGTATGATGCACTGTGAAATCACATTTTCCAAAATAAAATATAGAACATCTACACTAATAAAAGAAAAACATGGTAATTGGCGTACGACCGCTACCCTTTTCATTGGCTAATCAGGGCGATATGCAAATTAACTGCCAACTAAGATGGCGGTTAACCGCCAACAAAGATGGTGGTTAATTTGCATATGTAGGCACAATGCAGGGAGGCGAAAGGGAAAGCAGGAAGAAGCCCTCTGCCACTGACAGTGATGAGAAACCCAGGGGGGAGCTAAGAGCTGGGGGGCAGCCATGATCGGAGAATCAGGTGCCTTTTCCGCCCTGGCCAGTGATAGCAGGAAGTAGGGGTGGAGCCAGCGATGGGAGCTGGGCACGGTCGAAGCTGGCAGTCCCAGGAGCTAGGTCCCTTCCCTGGGCCTAAAGCGAAGCCCACGATCACGGGGCCGCTGCCACTGCAGGTCCCCACTGCCTGGGCCGGATGCCTAGGCCAGAGGCGTTAGGCCTGGGCAAGGGGCAGAGCCAGCAATCGGAGGGGCTGGGGGGCCCCTGCCCAGGCCTGATGCCTGGGCCAGAGGCATCAGGCCTGGGCTGGGGGCAGAACCAGTGATGGGGGGAAATGAGGGTCCCCTGCCCAGGCCTGACGCCTCAGGCAGAGGCGTCAGGCCTGGGCTAGGGGCCGATCCTGCGCTTGGAGGGTGATGGG
>NW_006290031.1:3252139-3299007 GCF_000327345.1 Myotis davidii | reverse complement strand
CCCCCCCCCCGCCCCTCCAGTGCACGAATTTCATGCACCGGGCCCCTAGTTTTCAAAACAATCCTTTGAGGTAAATGTCATTTTCTCCATATTACAGATAAGAAAGGATGTTTTGTTTAATGAACTCAATTAGTCGATGGAAAAGCTTGGGAAACAATATGTTAAACAGCTTCTCTTGGTTTTAAGCTATCAGTAATTATCCAAAGAGTTTTCTTAAAAACTCAAACACTCCAGATCTAGTTTTTATGTACTTTTTTTAAAAAATTCTCACCCAAAGATATTTTTCCATTGATTTTTAGAGAAAGTGGAAGAGAGAGGGAAAGACAAAGATAAATATCAGTGTGAGAGAAACACATCAATTGGGCGCCCTGACCAGGGCCCAGGCCAGGGAGGAGACTGAAACCCAAACTAGGTACATGCCCTTGTCTGGAATTGAACCCAGGACCCTCTGGTCCACAGGCCAATGCTCTATCCACTGAGCCAAACTAGGTAAGACCAGATATACTTTTTAAAAATGAGAATCTATTCAGGTTTTAATAGTCAAGATAGCTTTCTCTACACAAGTATTAGGTATAATAATAACTATGCATTGTTTAGCATGACCAACTGTAAGGATGATTTTTAGTTTTCCCCACTAAATTTGAGAAATTATAAATAGTAATTATGATTTTACATGTATAATAATCCCTACAAATAAGTAGAACTCATAACTAAAGCTAATGATACCCTACTATACTCAGTACTAACTTTGAGTCTCAATATTCAGTATCTGCTTAATATGCTTTCCTTATCATTTTCCATTAAAGGAAATAATAACTTAACCTCATGGTTAATAAACACACTATATAAGAAACTTCCTGGACTACATTAGTCACTACAAGCTGAGAGAAAAGTAGAAATTACATAGCACCAACTGCTATGTTTAGATGTTTTCTCTTAGAAAAGTATTTCTGAGAATTCAGCTCTATACAGTCACATAATTAAAACAATAAGTAGAATCACAGGCATAGTTACACGTACCATGGTGTGCATTTTCCCCAAGCATCCTGGAACAGCACATGTCTAATGCATCATAAAGACAACATACAGATGTATAAACCATCCATGCATATAAACAGGTTATTGTATGTATGCATCATTATACATATAGCAAGCATATGTGTGATTTCTGTGATAAAATAAAGGAAAATAAAGGTATAACTCAACCAAGAATTTTTTAAGTGTTTGCTTTCAAGCTAGAAAGAATTTCACTTTACATCACTCAGTTCCGAACAGTCCCAAAGATAAAGCTCAAAACAATAGGAAAGTTCATAGAAAATAATGTAGAAGAATATCCTAAAATGTTGCTCTTTTTAACCCTAAGAATTATTTAAAGCCACCAAGTTTGAAGGCGGGGCTCTCCTCAGTCCATTCATGCCTCTCCTGTGCCATCTAGTGTTTTGAGGCGATTACTATGGATTTAGAGTTTAGCATAGCCTGTTACCACTTCAGCTGACCACTCAGCTTGCCTGCATAGTCAGCCTCAGGCAAGCAAAAAGTAACTTAAGCTCGGGCTGCAAGGGGTGGTTTTATTGGGTTATGAAAAAATTGCAAATGGATAGGACTTTAATAGCAAAGGAGAAAGCTTTAAAGTTAAGTTCAGGAACTGTGGCTAACAGATGTTGAGAAAATAATGCATAATGGAGCTATTGAGTCTCATTAGATTCATATACAGTCTAACAGAAGTAGAATTTTGATCTGAGGCCGCACATCTGGATGGGAGAAAGTAATAGGAAAAGGATAGAGTGAAACAGAACTATCCTTCCTTTTTCACAGTCGAACACTTTTGCCTCTCTTGTGGTCTGGCTACTGTGCCAGATTCAGTCATAATACCCACTATTAGAAGTGGCTGCCCTGGCTACTTGGTGCTCTCGTGTAAAATCCTACTTTACTACTTTTATTCCAATGTCCCATTAAAAGCACAGGCTCTCTGCATGGAGCCAGATAGGGATCATTTCCTTCATAATCTTGGATTTTAATTCCTTCTCTGTGGGATACTATTCCATCAGACATAAACAGCTCGATATGTCAATACATAGAAATATGTCTCAATTCATGTCTGCAGTCCCTGACTTGAAAAATAACCCTATTTAGATAACATACCCCTATTTAATTTTAGAATTAAATAGCCTGAGTTTAAAAAAAAAAAAAGAATTGGTGAATTGACTCCATCTTGAATCAGTTTGGGATTGTATACAAAAATAAGTCCTGATCTGTATGCTCAAGGCCAATTAAGCCACACTTACTGATAGTCAATGAATTGTTCCCCAAAAAGGGGAATGTACGCTTCTGCTTCTCATTTGAATTCTACTTCAAGTGCTTTTTTAACTCTATAGGAATCTTCATTACAGGAAAAGAGGGGGCAAGTTGTATATATCTACTTTTGTTCCCTGGCCTTCTGAAAAAAGAGTCAAGAATCACATATAACCCTTAGAAGGAGGAAAGGAAGAAAGCAGTAATGCATTTTGTGGAACAAAACTGGACTTAATAGGGATTTTTAAATTCTTCCCAAGCATGGATGGTCAGTCGTCGAGTTGATGAATTATCAATCTGATATGATAACAGCTATCATATGTAGAGCTTAAACTGTGCCAAGTTCTACACTCAGCTCTTTCTTTACATTATTTAAACCAATCCTCACAAGCACCAAGTTAGGACACTGAAGCTTAATTAGATAAGTTCATGTAATTTGCCCACATTCACAATAGCTCATATAGGGCAGAGCCAGATTGATTCCTGAACTGACACTGAGGTTTCTGCTCTAAACCACTTCCTCCCCAGTGATGGAGACAAAGAGTCTGTCAGAAAGTCAGAGCCTCTGATTATACTTTGTAGGCTAATGCCTCTACCATCATATAAAAAAATATTCATAGAGAAATATGCCATAATTGAATCAGAATGTAAGACCATTCTTCTGAGATTCAATGGAACATCTCTCTTTGGATCCACTCAATGTGCTTTCTGGTCTACAATTGCCTTGAGATCACTTTGTGTCAATACTTTCATGATAATAATAAAAGAAAGTTACCACAAGGGTAGCATGCCAACTCAAACTTGGTTCTCCTTTTCAGCAGCACAAATTCTCCCTTCTATCTAGTGATGTATAAACCTTACACAATGGTAGTACAAGTAAACTCATTAAATAAGGCTGCCCAGGATGTAATTCCAAGGCATTAAGTGTATCCTGACAGGGTAAATTACATGAAAATTGCATCTTGGTAGATTGATACAGGTTTAAAGTATTAAACAAACCTTTTCAGATATCACTTGTCTTCACTGCGCTGTTAGTTCAATAGCAATCAAGACCAAGGCATGGAATTGCTCTTCTACTTTCAACCTAAATCCAACATGGAGCAATTTACTAAAATTTTTTTTTTTTCCCTGGTTGGGTCCCCAATCTGTCCACTTTGGATTCTGATAAAGATTACTCTTCAAAAAGGTGTGAGTGTTCAGTAAAATTCTACCCTAAGAAATACTGCCTCCTGCCTTTTCCCCTACATTTATTAATATACAAGCCCCAGATGGAGGACTGGGCTTCCTTGAAGAGTTGGACACTACATGCCTTTTACCATATTCCTCTTTCAGAAATGCCATTGTGGACTGAATTGTGTCCCCCTGAAATTTTTGTGTTAAAGCACTAAATACCAATGTGATATTATATAAAGATGAGCCCTTAGGGAAATAATTCAATTTGATGAGTTCTTGAGGGTGGGGTCCTCATAATGGGATGGGATTAGCACCCTTAAAAATAAGAGACACCAGAGATCTTTCGATATGTGTGTGTCTCTCTCTCCCACGTGAAAACAAAGTAAGAAGGTAGCTTTTTGAAAGCCAAAAAAAGAAACCCCTCACCAGAACTCAACCATGCTGGCACTCTATCTTGAACTTCCAACCTTCAGAACTATGAGAAAAGAAATTTCTGTGGTTTATGCCACCTACTATGTGGTATTTTGTTATGGCAGCCAAGCAGACTAATACTGATGCACACTACTCGCCACCATCTGAATCTCATCCACCGATGCACATTTTTTAAAATGTTTATTTTTAATTATTATTATTATTTTAATCTTTACCCAAAGGATACTTTTTCCATTGACTTCTAGTGAGATTGGAAGGGAGGGAGGAGGAGTAAAGAGAAACATTGACATGAGAGAGACACATCGACTGGTTGCCTCCGCATGCACCCCTATCGGGGTTGGGGAACCTGCAACAGAGATATGTGCCCATGACCTGGAATTGGACCCAAGACCCTTCAGTCCATGGGCTGTTGTTTAACCACTGGGCAAAACCAGCCAGGACACCAGTGCACATTTTTAAATAATTAAGGATTGGTTTTATATATTATCAGGTAAGCCACTCCCCTGTCTGAGGTCAACTTTTAGTCCACAGTAATTTGGGTAAGGAGAAAAGTTTTTGCTGTGAACAGGAGTGATTGAAGAAACAAAAGAAGAGAGGTCACATAAATTCAGTCCAGCAATGCAAAGAGTAGGTATAGGGAAAAGTCAAAATCTAAAACCAAAGCTATAAGAAAGGGAGATCAAGTAAGTGAAATAAGTACGGATATTTTAGTACTGAAAAGGAAGTTTATAGACTTTTGCTTCCTTTAATGGTCAAGAGACTTATCCCAGCATTCTGAGCAAAGGCCTACTCTCAGCATCACAAACCTATACAATCCATCAAGAAAGACACACTTCTGACCTCTTAAGGGCCCCATTTTTTCATTTGAGGATTAAGATAACAAACTGAGGAATTATTGACTTCTGCAGACTTCTCTAAGATCCATATATGAAATTCAGAGTGCTAGTTAGCTTTTGATATTTTTATTCAGTCTATGGATATTTTTTTCTACTGCACACAAAATTATATATATATATATATATACACACACACATACACACACACACACACACACATGCACAGTTAAGCCTTGAACTCGGGGTGGGGGGAGTGTTTTACAGGCACTAACCTCACTACAACCCTCCCCAATGTACTTGAAAATTTGAATACAATTTTTGACTCCCCCAAACTTAGTGGTCCCTTGGTATCTATGGGGAATGGGTTCCAGGATCACCCATGGATATCAAAATTCAAAGATGCTCAATTCCCCTTGAGAAAATGGCATAGACCAATGCATACAGTCAGCCCTCTGTATCCACAGACTCCCGACCGTGGGCTGAAAAAGAGTACAGGTATTTATTGGGGGGAAAATCTCCATGTAAGTTGACCCGTGCGGTTCAAAACCTGTGTCCTGTGTTGTTCAAGGGTCACGACAGAGAACTAGAAAGCGGTGTCGTTATAAATACTTGGTTTAAGGGGAAAGTGCCAGTAAGAAAGCTAGCCCCTTGATGGGATGCAGAGCAAGGCTCTGAATCCAGCTGAGAAGAGCAAAGGGCAAAATAAGGAGACAGGGCTCCTAAAACCTCTAAGTTGGAAGTCTAAACAATGGTCTCAGAAGCAGAGACCGTGAAGGTGTATACATTTATTCTATTATCATGGATGCAAGTACTTCCATGGATGAACTTCCTGCCTAGGGCAATGGGGATGAGTGAGCCTGCAGGTGGAGACTGCAGGACCTGTGAGCGAGGGATGAGGCCAGTTTAGGAAACAAGGTAGAGCTAACACTGTGAGAAGAGCTTCAAGACTTTGAGTCTCGGGTTCTTGTGCTTTGGTCTCCCAACACTTTGTAAGGAAATAACATCCTCCTTGATGTATTCCAAGCTCATCCATTTTCCTAGACGTTTACTATCTAGTCCAGCAGTTAATTCCAGGTCTGACAAGACACACACCAGTGCAGTTGATCAGCGAGATGGAAAGTCTAAAAGGAGTTTAATTAGCAGTATGTCCGACAGTCTTTTCCACCTATTAGTGGAAAAGATCCAAACTTTAATTATAACTAAACTAACATTCTCTTCTGAACAAAATGAATGTTTCTAATTCCAAGGGGACACAACAAGGAGAAAACAGCCAGCATGCAGCTTTTATGATTGACTTCTCACAATTTTCTCCTATTAACAAGTCACTTTATAGATGGTCTTCATTACCTAGATAGCAGCAAGGAACACAAAGCCTTATTTTGAGTGTAGCCCAAAGCCCATTAGTTTGAAAGTGTAAATGTTTTATGGTTTTAAGAAACTGTGTAAATTGCACTTGTTTGTGCAAGTTCATTTTCCAAATGTGTGAACACAAATGTCTATTGTCTCTGAGGAAAGCTCATGCTGAGCCACAAGTGGGTCGGACAATTGAGCTCTCTGCTAAGCAGCAGCCTCTGCCAATTGCCATTTTGGTAAGTGGTCCTAAATTTGATACAGGGGCAAATATTTTTTATTGTTTTCCCAGGGGGAGAAAGCTCTTTTCACAGAGCTTGGACCAGAAAAGATTTTTTATTTTATTTTTATTTTTTGGTTCTTGCTGACATTGCTATTTTCCTTCTTACACAAAATAATCTGAGGCTATAATTCTTTACTTCCTTTGTTAAAACTATACCAAAGGCCTACTTACCTGTATCCTTAAAGCCCTGCCTTATTTTTACTCCAAATATCATTAAAATCTTTCTCCACTCTCCACTCAGCTCTCCTTTCTCTGGCAGCATGGTAATTCATTGTTTGTATTCCCAAAGAACTCCCCAGGGAGGCCAGCTCTGGAATTTCGAATTTCAGGTCTAGTGCTTGGAATTAGTATGAAGATTAAGGTCTTCAGTCTTCTTGGTCATATCTTTCAAAACTAATTTAGGAATAAATCTTCTGAGTATATCCCTGATTAAAAATTAAGAGCTTGGAGCTGGACAGTTAGAGCATCATTCCATATACCAAAAGGGTGTGGGTTCAATTCCCAGTCAGGGCACATACCTAGGTTTGTGTTTGTTCCAGGTCAGGATGGCTATGGGAGACAGCCAGTTGGTATCTCTCACATATCAATGTCTCTCTCTCTCTCTCTCTCTCTCTCTCTCTCTCTCTTTCTCTCTCTCTCTCTCTTCCTTTTTCTCTAATATCAATGAACATATCCTCAGGTGAGGATTTAAAAAATTAATAGCTAGCACAAGGGGCCTTGTGATGGCACTCTTCTCTATCTTGCCTGTGATGGTGACCCCATGAATCTGCACATGTAGTCAAATGGGACAGCACTAAATGCAGGTGCACACACACGTACATATAAATGAGTCCATATAAAACTGATTAACTGAAATAAGGCTGATGGATTATATCAGTGTCAATTTCCTGGTTATGATATTGTACTATAGGGTTGAAGCAGAAATTTTAGGGAAATATAGGCAGGCTTAGGGATTTTTTAGAATTGGGGTCCACGGAAAAAAACACAGGGAGAAGGTACATTTCCAGAACACCAGGAAGCCAGGTGCAGTTACATCTCCATAAGATAAGGGAGCATCAACAGTTGCATTTCCATAAGACAAGGGAACTGGAAGTAGCCAAGAAAGGTCTATATTTACAAAATAAAGAGAAGGAAGCCCTGCATTCAGATGGAAAAGAAGAAAGCCCAGAGGGAATAGGGGAACAATGGGGAAGGAGCAGGGAGAACCTCACTTGTCCCATGTGAGGTTCAACCTTTGAGCCCAGGAGTTACTAAAGTAACCAACTCCAATGGGAATATTGACCAATCAGAGGGGATATCAGGACACAGGAACTGCAGCCTTTATAAGCCATGGGGGGAAAAGAACTCAATGGGGCCCTTTTCCCCCTCCCTACTTGGGACTCCATTTTGTGGGACTCTTCCCTCTCCCCATGTGGGAGTCTGTACTTGTTCTTCAATAAATCTCCACCTTTGCTATACCACTTTCTGTCCGTGGATTCATTCTTCAGTTCCGGCAAAGAATCCGGGTTCCAGTCCAAAAATTCGGTATCAGTGTCACAAGATGCGACCATTGTGGAAAACTGGGTGAAGGATAGATAGATCCCTCTATATTATTTCTTACAATTGCATGTGAATATAAAATTATCTCAAAATAAAATTTTTAAAAATCATTAACAAATTGTACATTTTGGGATGTTTCTAATATAATTGCCTAAAATTGGCTATTTCCCAAAATATTTAAAAGACCATGAAAATATGCAACATAACTAGTCACAATCACCTTTGCTCTGTCCCTCCTGGATGCATGACTATGAATTGCCACTACCAGTAAGGGAGGCCCCAAGCCCACAGCAGAGACAGTACCTGTCATTTTTAATTTTCTGATTTAAATAATAGGTAGCCTGGTTTTGATTATGTGCCTGAGTTTGTCAGCCACAGGGTCTCCAGTGGGCTTCTGAGTTTTCCAAGGTAGACTCATCAGTCATTCTACTTTCAGTTGTGTATTCAGAAGTGCCAGCTCACAGCCAGACAGAGGGATGTCCTACACTGGTGTCGCAAACTCGCGCTCTCACAACCACAACCAGTCACAGAAAAGCACCTTAGAAGTGGATGTCTTCCTAAGATATTAAAAGAAAGATTTCCTTTCGTTTTTCTCTTGCATTTTTCCAAAACTAATTTTATGGCTTGGAGCATGTGAACAGGAGAAATGAATGAGTTGGCTAAAAAAAAGAAGTTGTCATCTAAATTTTTAATATTGTAGTAAGATTCCATTTTAATAGTGTGAAATAAATTTTTTTAAAAATTTTTATATAGTGCCCTGGCCAATGTGGCTCAGTTGGTGAGCATCATCCCATGAACCAAGAGGTTACCAGTTTGATTCCCAGTCGGGGCACATGCCCAGGTTTGGGGCTCAATCCCCAATAGGGGCTGTGCAGAAGGCAACCAATCACTGGTTCTCTCTCTCCCTCTCCCTTCCTCTCTCTTTCTAAAATCAATTAAAACACACACACACACATTTTTTTTAATTTTATATCCTAGTTTCTGCTTCCCTAACTCTACAGTCTCTAACAGTCTTCAAATTAACAGACACAATCTCACTTCATCTTCAAACTTGAAACATAAGGAAGCTTAGTTTCTTTCAAAGTAATATCCCATCCTACAAATGTTGACACCTTGCAAAAGGTTTGGCTTCAAACTTCTAAACTGATATTAATCAGACCTGCTCAACCAGAATTGTCTAGGACTTGAAAAACAATGGTAGGCTGTGTCTAAATGTTTTCCAAAGTTGTGCATTCCAGAATACATCACAGAACTACAGATTCAAGCAAAATGCTCAGCACTTGCAGCTGCAGGAGAGTGGACGACTTTTTCAAAGGCACTTCATAGATAATGTGACCCAAACAGACACCTACACAGAGTACCGATTCTGGTGTGGGAAGAAAAATAGCAGGCTGGGATTTGGCTGTTTGTTTTCTTCATTGGGATCTATTTTCAAACACCATTTTCTTCCCATTTCTCATAGTAGCCATTATGATTCCAGAAATAATGATAAGCAATACATTAAGTCCCCAGAACCTGGCTCTCAGTTCTCCAGTGATCACCTGCAAGAAACAACCATCTTACCATCCGTCCTGAAGCTGTGTGGAAGAGTAAAAGCAGCAACATTACCTCAGGCACTGTAAATGTGTAGGATAAAAAGTATCAGCCTGGTAAACCTGCTATAATGTGAACTAATTATAGGGAAAGTTACACAAATTGCTGGAAAGTCTAAAGTACAGGCTACTTTAAAATAAGGTACTGTTACTTTTATTTATATAAAATGTGCATTTTAGTTTATGTTTATACTAGAGGCCTGATGCATGAAGATTCGTGCAAGAATGGGCCTTCCTTCCCCTGGCTGCCAGCACCACCTTCGCTCTGGCTGGAGCTGCCTTTCTGCCTTCCCACGCTGCCCAGAGGCCCAGAGCAGCTAGGGCGGTGCGGAACACCTGTGTTGCTCAGCGCCTGCATATGCAAATTAACCTGCCATCTTTGTTGGGTTAATTTGCATAGTCACTCTGATTGGCTGGTGGGCGTAGTGGAGTGACACCAATTTGCATGTTTCTCTTTATTAGTGTAGATGGGCTATATGAAAGAGTCTCAGCCAATTTCTAGCAACTTTTCTGTTATTATTCCAAATTGCTTAGATGTTGTATCCAATGCCCAAATTAACACTGCAGAGTATGCATAAACTAAGAGCATAATCTGTTTTAATAACTGCATAGAGGTGATTTTTCATTACCATAACTTTTCATTCTGTTTGTTTCCTTTATGTCAATGGAAAGCCTGTGTTGGATAAACTAGAGGACTATTTGCAAGGAAAAACATGAAAACATTTGTTCCCTTACATAGTTTTAACATTTCTCTCTCCAATTTTGTTTACACTAGTAGTTTGGGGAACTGTTTTTAAATAGGGCTTCCTCCTACATAGAAAGCCTTTTTCCACTCCCATGCCCTCCAAAATCATGCAACCTCAATAATGAGTTTTGATCCTAGCCTAAACAAGACAATAATGCTGATTTTCCCATCATTTTCATCACCTGGGGCATTAAAGAAAAGCACTTGGTTTCCTATTCCCACTTCCTGAAGAAGCTCAGTGGCTGTGCATTCTAATGCCAAGGCCAGATCAGCAAGAACTGGCTCATCTGCAGGTTATTTAGAGAGATGTACAAGAAGGTGTGGCCGACATCTGCCCACAAGATGGCTCCTTTGGGAAGGGTTAAAGGCAGACTATCAGTCTCCTGCCACTGTTCCCAGCATTTGCATCAGTCATGGGAAGTGATGTCACACACCTGCAGTGCACATGCAAACTGTAAACACTTCACCGACATTGAATTTGAGTCTCCCACCCAAAACCATGCCCAGCTGCCTCATACTGGGTTCCTTGGCTGCCAAGCTTACTCGTCTTCATAGCACTGAGAAAATGGATGGTTGTATGCTAACAATAGTTAAGTCAGTTCAAGTTTTATACCACTAAGCTGGTGGCACAAAACTTGTTTTTTACTGATTACTTCTTACTGTTTCTAGAATAACAGAGGTGGAGTTGAAAGAAATATTAAGGATTATGCAACACAGCACTCTTATTTTACAAATAATTAAATCACAACCTTACTATATCTTCCTTTCCCATCAGAGTCAAAGGCAGGGGCTGAGATTAAAAGTACTTTTCCATTCCTAGAGTTTAATACCTAGCAGATCCTCAAGTTTGTTAAACAAATGGATGAGTGGGTGGATAAATGGATGGATGGATGGATGGATGGATGGATGGATGACTTAAAACCATTCACAGAGCCATTCTGGATTACTTGAAACAGTAGATGTGGGTAATTTATTCAATTTTTCTAAAATTGAGTTAATTTATACATTAAATGAAAATAATAATAGTATCTTGTTCAAAGGATTGTTGTGCATATTTCTTGAAATAGTGCTTTTCAAAAGTTCCATACAAAGCCAGGCACATAGTGAGGATTCCATACATATTAGCTTGCTGTTCTTTTGATAGTGGTTGTATATCACCTTCCATGTTTCCTTGTTATTTCACTCAACCAACCTCTTGGTTCATGCCACATAGGCATCAAGAGCTTTACCCCTCACCTGTGGTCTTTCTCTCCTCCCGTAGATCTACTGTCAGTCTGGGTGACATCAATTCATCAAGCCCTAACTTCACACTTCACAATTCATCAAGCCCTATCTTCACATTCACTGGTCTTTCATCTTCAGTGACTTGCACTTTTTTCTTTCAGTGATATATGTCCATGGCCATACACAGACATTCTCTCTGGAACCAGTCTTCCTGGTACAAATTCTAGCTCTATTAGTAGTTGTGGCCATGTAACCGGCGACACAGGCTTTAGTTACCTCATTTGCTAAATAGAATGATAAAGACACTTACCTAGCAGTATTTGCTATAAAACAATAATCAATTATTGTTGGCTCTTACTATTCTCAGCACCCAAATGACACCACCTCTGAAATATTGAACCCCAACACTAATAGGTAATGCGTGGACACTTCAGTTATTCCAACCCTTTGATTACTGTAAATAAGCCATAGCAAAAACCTTAGACTAAAAACAAATTACTAAAAGTAATCAAATAGTTTCAAAATATAATCTTGGGTACCTCAAAAATAACAATGATGATAAGAATTTACATCTATTGATAATATACTAGTATCTGGCCCAAAAGTGTACCAAAATAAGTATATCATGTGAGTTATGAACATTTGCTATGTACAGGAGCAATTTGAAGTGCTTTCCACAATGGGTTTTGCATGTACAAATGAGAAAACTGAGGTTCAGAGAAACTCAGTAACTTACCCAAATTACACATCTAGTATACAGTATTGCAGAGCTGGGATTCAAACCCATAGACTTAAGGCCCTATTGACAATTCAGTTCATACATGGCAGAGGTGGGATTTAGAGCCAGCTAGTCTGGTACCAGAGCCTATGCTCTTAATTACTTTGTCTCTCTCTCCATAAACTACTAATACTCCAGAATATATATATACATACAGTTGTTCAATCATATATTCATATCAAACCATTTAATTCAGAAGCAGGGAGAGGGGAGGACCAGGTAAAAAAAGATGAAGAGATTAAGCAAAAATAAAATACTCAGACACAGACCACAGTATGGTGATTACCAGAGGGAAAGGGGGGTGGGAGAGGCAGAAGAGGGTAAAAGGGGGATAAATGGTGATGGAAGGAGACTTCACTTGAGGTGGTGAAAAAAACACTATTTAATTCCAACAAATTTGCTTTTGGCTAAACTTTATGTTCGTTTCAGCCCCAAGAGCCCTGTCCTTCAGGGCCAGTGCTAGGCTCTATATGCAGGGACCTTTTATAGAAACTCTTCCCTGGCTTACACAGTTGGGGCCCTCAGCCTCAGCATGTCTTTCCTGTCCTGAAGAATCGGTCAGTTCACTGATGGGTGAAGACCTGTACCCAGACCTAATTGAGCCACCAATGGCAACACGCATTTTTCTGAGTGCCACTCTGCCTCCACGGAGTCAGCTCATTTTCAAAACAACAATCAGTGTGGCGACAACTATGGAGGAGCAGGTTTTTCGCCACCATGAAGCAGAGCCCTGAGCTATACAAGGTCCAGCTTGTAGGTGACAACTTCAAAGGCATTCCTTCTGGAGTTTCTAGGCAGGCATTGTCCCCAGGTACATCTTTGCTAAGGCCATCTGGCATTCATTTCTTAGATTCCCCTCCTGAGTTCTCACCAGGGCCACAAAGGAAAGGAAGTAATAATGTTCTGTGGCCACCACAGTTCCTAAGGTGGAGTCACCTGATAGTTCTATAGAACTAAGTAACCATCTCCTGCTGGGTTACAAGTCTGTTAGCTGAGCTGTGTGCTAGGCTCTGGAGTGAGAAGTCAGACAATGGATGAGAGGGGAGGCAGCAATTCAGTGGCCATTCGGGGCCTTCTGATTTCCTGGATCAGGAATGTGGGAGTTGGGGTGAAGACGGAGCAGTCTCAGCCTATAATTCAGTAATCATTAATGATAATCTTATTGAACACACTGTCATTCCTTTATCAGCTTTTTCCTCTATTCCAGGACAGCACACACCATTACAGAGGGGAGACGATTACTTCCACAAAACATTTCTTTTTGTATCAAGAACAATAAAGGACAGCTGGGTGCCCCCCAAAGATGGCGGCGGCAGTGGCTGCCTCTCAGCACCGGAAAAGGGCATGGGAACAGGATTTCCTGGATCAGGCGCACTATCAGGGCACGCGCACTATCAGGGCACGCCCACTCCGCAGATTTGCAACCCTCCGAGCTCTCGTGAGAGCGGTGTCTGCCGGTGGGGCTCTCACTTTCCGTCATGGCGCTGAAGGTGGCCATGGCTGTTGGCGGCCCAGCGAAGGCAGTGCTCAGGCCGGCCCTCCTCTGCCGTCCTTGGGAGGTTCTGGGTGCCAACGAGCCCCCCCGGAGGAGCCTCTCACAACAAACAATTCCTCCCTCTGCTAAGTATGGCGGGCGGCACATGGTGACCATGATCCCAGGGGATGGCATTGGGCGCCACCCAGCTCCCCCGGAGGAGCCTCTCACAACAAACAATTCCTCCCTCTGCTAAGTATGGCGGGCGGCACATGGTGACCATGATCCCAGGGGATGGCATTGGGCCAGAGCTCATGTTGCACGTCAAGTCTGTGTTCAGGCACGCGTGTGTGCCGGTGGACTTTGAAGAAGTGCAAGTGAGCTCCAATGCTGACGAAGAGGACGTCCGCAACGCCATCATGGCCATCCGCCGAAACCGTGTGGCCCTGAAGAGGCAGCAATTCAGTGGCCATTCGGGGCCTTCTGATTTCCTGGTGCAGAAATGTGGGAGTTGGGGTGAAGACGGAGCAGTCTCAGCCTATAATTCAGTAATCATTAATGATAATCTTATTGAACACACTGTCATTCCTTTATCAGCTTTTTCCTCTATTCCAGGACAGCACACACCATTACAGAGGGGAGACGATTACTTCCACAAAACATTTCTTTTTGTATCAAGAACAATAAAGGACAGCTGGGTGCCCCCCAAAGATGGCGGCGGCAGTGGCTGCCTCTCAGCACCGGAAAAGGGCATGGGAACAGGCAAGTCACGCGCATGCGCACTATCAGGGCACGCGCACTATCAGGGCACGCCCACTCCGCAGATTTGCAACCCTCCGAGCTCTCGTGAGAGCGGTGTCTGCCGGTGGGGCTCTCACTTTCCGTCATGGCGCTGAAGGTGGCCATGGCTGTTGGCGGCCCAGCGAAGGCAGTGCTCAGGCCGGCCCTCCTCTGCCGTCCTTGGGAGGTTCTGGGTGCCAACGAGCCCCCCCGGAGGAGCCTCTCACAACAAACAATTCCTCCCTCTGCTAAGTATGGCGGGCGGCACATGGTGACCATGATCCCAGGGGATGGCATTGGGCCAGAGCTCATGTTGCACGTCAAGTCTGTGTTCAGGCACGCGTGTGTGCCGGTGGACTTTGAAGAAGTGCAAGTGAGCTCCAATGCTGACGAAGAGGACGTCCGCAACGCCATCATGGCCATCCGCCGAAACCGTGTGGCCCTGAAGGGCAATATTGAAACAAACCATAACCTGCCACCATCCTACAAATCCCGCAACAACATCCTTCGCACCAGCCTAGACCTCTACGCCAACGTCATCCGCTGTAAGAGCCTGCCAGGAGTGGTGACCCGGCACCGGGACATAGATATCCTCATTGTCCGGGAAAACACGGAAGGCGAGTACAGCAGCCTGGAGCACGAGAGTGTGGCAGGAGTGGTGGAGAGCCTGAAGATCATCACCAAGGCCAAGTCCCTGCGCATTGCTGAATACGCCTTCAAACTGGCCCATGAGAGTGGGCGCAAGAAAGTGACAGCCGTGCACAAGGCCAACATTATGAAACTGGGCGATGGTCTCTTCCTCCAGTGCTGCAAGGAGGTGGCAGCCCGCTACCCCCAGATCACCTTTGAGAATATGATTGTGGACAATACCACCATGCAGGTAATTGACCACTGGGCTCTGAGGCCGTCTGCTCTAGGCCCCTGGACTTCTCATGCTTAAGGTTCTGTCTGCCCCCTCCATGCCCTGCAGCTGGTGTCCCGGCCCCAGCAGTTCGATGTCATGGTGATGCCCAATCTCTACGGGAACATTGTCAGCAACGTCTGCGCAGGGCTGGTCGGGGGCCCTGGCCTTGTGGCTGGAGCCAACTATGGCCATGTGTACGCTCTGTTTGAGACGGCTACAAGGAACACAGGCAAGAGTATTGCCAATAAGAATATTGCCAACCCCACGGCTACGCTGCTGGCAAGTTGCATGATGCTCGACCACCTAAAGCTCCACTCCTACGCCACCACCATCCGCAAAGCTGTCTTGGCATCCATGGACAATGAAAACATGCATACCCCAGACATTGGGGGCCAGGGCACTACGTCGCAAGCCATTCAGGACATCATCCGCCATATCCGCATCATCAACGGCTGGGCTGTGGAGGCCTAGGCTGACCCTCTCCCAGCCCCAGCACCCCGCTGGCTTGTACGGCAGACCCAGAATAAACTGGCTTCTGCCCTAAAAAAAAAAAAAAAAAAAAAAGGGAGGTAAAGGGGATGGAAAGTAATTAAAAGTATATATGATTTTCAAGAGAGCATAGACCTAATAAGTATGGTATTCATTCTTTCCACAATATTTCAATGCATTGAACTGTATTCATAGTGTATTTTTTCATTAAAATATGAATTTTTATCATTCACTAGCTCAGTATTCTTGAAAAATTCTCTTATTCTTTTTGATTTTTGGTTTTCTCTTCTGTAAAATAAGACCATTTCTCTACCTGATCTCAAAAAAAAAAAAAATCACTCAGCCCTCTGAGAGACTTCAATAAATTTATGTTGATTTCACCTGAGTTCAACTTACTCCAAAATCTGTTTGGATTATTTGGAATCAAGTGCTAAATCAAATGGATCAAAACTGTTTTCAGATTGCACAAAACATTGGAGACCAAAATGATATTAAAACATCAAAATAATTCTTTCTTCAGCATAATTTTTGCTTCCTGAAGAATGGTTGCCAATAGTTAAAAAGAAACTGAGACCCGCCAACTGTCCTTATTGCAGTGTTTAAGGAGATATCCAGTTATCATCGGCAATCCTGAACCCCAGCTCTGCCCACTCACATTAAAGGCCTGCCACAGGGTGGTTGCAATACACATACACAGTCCTTCTGCACAGTCCCTAAACAAACAGAAAATTTTATTATATTTTTACTTCCTTTATAATATCCCGCTTAACAGAGCATGACACACCAAAAAAAGAAAAAAAAATGCATTCACATCAACTTCAGGCAATGCTGTTATATGCCAGCCCAAGGCCTACATTCAGATAAAGGACATTTCACAAATCCCCTGACTTGAGTGTTCTGTTGGCTCTTCCACCATAGTCTCTATTTCTAATTCTTCTCGGTCCACAGGTCTGCTAGAGTGCGGCAAAAACCACAGAAATGTCAAAAACAAGTGCTGGGAATAAGGACTGCAAAGTCCCAACTGCATGTAGGAAAGAAAAAACATGTGCATGAAATTGTCTTCTAGCATTTAAAGTATATTAATCCTCAATTTGTAGTTTTTGGATTCCAGAGGAATTAAAGGCTGTGAATTAAAATAGTGCATCAATGAGAGAGCAAAAATGCATCATTTTTGGTTCAGCCTGTCATCTGTGGTGAATCAGATTATTTTTTTTTAGTATAACCCAATTTAAGCAGAAAAATGAAATAGCTCAGAAAGGCAGAAGACAGCAATAGTCTCCTGACTTCTTAAATCTTATTAGGACATACATATAACCTCCTTCACTCTGCACAGTTGTCCTAACAACTTTCAAGAAGTTAATATTCTTACTTGGCTTTTACATGTGAAAAGTTGTAGTAACACAATTTCTAAAATAACTTATAAATTGTGTACATTGATAAAAATCCACATATATATTAACAAGCAACAACAGGTGTAATGTGGTACTCTATAGTTTGATTATATTCTAGAGGAGTAAGTTCTAACCCTTTATGCCATGAATCTTTAATGACCTATGTACTTCTCTACTGTCTCCTCCTCACATCCACTTTAATTTTATTTAATCTTCTCAGCAATAGGGGGAAATAAGTATAGTTATTTTCAGTTTATAATTTGGAGGGAGGGGGAGCAAGTCAGGTTAGTGGAGGTTAAGTGACTGATTCAAAGTCTCACTACTGTCACATGACAGAACTAGTAACTAAACACAGGACAGTTTGACCCCAACACATAGTAGATTACATAAAAACAAAACAGTAAGTCAGCTAAGAATCCCCACTACCTAAAATAGCAAAGCTGATTCAACTTCACCAGGACTCATCTATTTAGAGAGATTGCCAAATGCCAGGGCTTGTATCAGAGGATATGTTAATGTCCCCTGCAGAGTTTCAGACTGAAAACAAGTCTGAATAAGCAACATAAACCATCAACATCAGTGGCCTTAGAGAGGAGTCTGTGGCACACAGCTGATCCTAAACACTTTATTCACAAATATGATATTCAATGTCTCTCAAATCTTTATTTTCATTATTTAATTTTTTTTCCAAAAGCTTAAGTTTTATTCAATCAAAAGTTTGGAAATAAGATGACACACTTTTCTTAATATTCTACCCTTTGTTCTTTCTCTTCTTTTTTCCTGTCTTTATAATGCCTGGTTTTCATTGTTTTATATGTACTAACCATTCAGTATCACTAAAATCTCTTAAGGTTTTACATAACAGAAAACATTAGTCTTTGGTTTTCAATGTTTCATTATATGGTAAGAACAGGGAGGCAAAAAATAAAGACCTTCAGAATTACCAAGTATATTTCCAGGATCCTCTGTAAGTAGCAGCATTAGCTACTAATTCCTGAGAGCCTCTTGTATGCCAGGTACTGTATCTGATCTCACTTTATTTCAGCTGCAAGCGTGTGAGCTATTATCACAAATAAATCTGAAGGAAAAAGAACAGCTTCAGAAGTATTTAAATAACTTAACCAAAACATACCAATAGCTGGTGAGAGGACAAGGTCTCCAACTCAAATCTGTCTGACTTGTAGATTTTATTTATTTTGTCTGCCAGAGTCAGGCCCAGGTTCAAATCCCAGTTCTCTCCCCTAAAGCAGTGTTCAAATTGTTCCGAAAGGCAATAAATTAATTCAAAAAATATTTGCTATAGATGTGAATGCACATGCCCTGCTCTAATACACCTGAAAATAGCTACTTACTGGAGAAGAGACTTCTCATTGGAAGGTGTCTGTCTTTTCTGAGGTGCAGTCAAGTTGGGAGAAGACTGTACCAGATTGGATTGGTGCCAACTTTGAAAACCATATGTAGTAAATCACCCTTCAGCACAGCAATTATATAATTACTATGAAAGATACAGTCAATGCACTCCAACTGTGCAAACTCCACTAGTAAGGCATTTCTGGAAGAACAGGCTATATGTTTCATTCAAACAGAGATCGGGTCTCTCCCTCTAATTCTGTGAGGTGTTTCTCCATGTACATCCTCTGTAGAGTCACCGAATTGTCAAGGAATCCATAAAACTATCCCCATTAAGTGCAAATGGCTGGTGCCCTGACCTGAACCCCAACTAATTAGAACTGCATGTGCAGAGGGTCTGTGTTTGTCCTAGTGGGTGACCACAGTGACCTTTCACGTCTGCAGATTTGGTAATACATCTTGGGTTGGGCCATCCTGGAAAGTATGCTTGATGTCCCCAATCAAGAGCTGATGTATCTGAGTCAGAATGTCAGAATGTCAACATAGCTTCCTCTTCATGGCATTATTGTTATTTTTGCACTCTCTTCCTAGTGTGTCATTACTGAGTTGCCTACAATATATACGTACGCATACGCCCTTTTCCAATGCTCTGACTCAGCTCTTTGGCAGTATCTTCTCAACAGGGGTCTGGGAGCAGGAGAACAAGAGCCAGCACTGATGTCAGATTCCGGGTCACTGGCAGGGACAGGTGGCAACGTTCACACAGAACCTACCCAGGCGATGGCTCAAGCAGTTATTCTTCCCTCACTCTCCAGAAAGTAAATGTATTCCATTTTCTACTTTTAAATTTCTGGGGCTTTTCTTGTTTTCTATTTTACATAGGAGTTTTTAGACAGAGAGACGAATCCCTGTTAGTATTAACCGCTACACTTTGCATTTCTCATTCTCAAACCCAGCCCTCACCATCTTATCATAACCTTTGCAGGTACTGAGCAAAGGGCCACTCAATCTATCTCTATCTCCCTGCCCACATGGCAGCTTAATTCTAATCTGGCATACGCAATTGCTCATATAAGGTAGTTTTCTTTTTAAGGGACCCAAATGTGTCTCCCACCTAACAATTGAATCTCAGCTTTATCATTGTATCAAGATAAATCCATAAATGGGAGGTAAAATATGGGTGGGCAAAATAAGGTTCACATTTGTTCACATGCAAGAATAATACTTGTTTCCTGTACTCGGGTGCCGTAGGATCTGTGCTTTCATTGTCTTACGTAAAATGGAAAAGCAAAATGGATAGAAAGAAATTGGTTACATAAGAATAATATGACAATAAATAATCAAGGAGTAGTCCACAGCGTAAGTATGAAGAGATGCCCATAGCATTCATTCAAAGTAAAAATGGCAGAGATGGCTGGCTGATTACCTAAATCTGTATTATGTTTTAGGCCCTACCATGGCTTGATAACCACACTAGAATTAGAGCCCAAAATCTGCCTGAACTATGAAAATGTCTCTACGCCACAGCCTACAGTAATTTTGTGGCTTATGGAAGCAATATATTTCAATGAAAAGAAAAAAACAAAACACCACAACGGATTTTAAAAGATCTCTTGCCCATCCAGGATCCCCCAACAGAATTTGGGGAAATAATTATCTGTAGAAGAATGTGAACAAGAACAGAAATAAAAAGAGTGTGAGACTTAAACTTACCTCTTGTTATGAGAAACCGCAGATTCTCGAACAGCAACAGCCATTCTATTTACAAGTAAGTGCATAATCAAGTCACCAATCCCACAGCTATCCGAGGGCATTTGGCAAGAGATGTTTGCTAGGGTTTAATCCTAACCCGAAATTCTCCCTAAGTCAAAAAGAATTCTTTCCAATCAAAGATTCTTAGTTTGGGGTCTGTGAATAGGCTTCGGGGCAGCACATAAAACTGTAGGATAAATTGTGTGAGGATATGGATTTTATGAATTTTTCCATGGAAAGTGTATGTAGATTTTATTAGATCTGCAAAGTGGCTTATGAATAAAATATAAAATAAAATAAAATGTTAAGAACAATGATTTTGGGTCCTGAACAAAAGAAACCATATTATTTGTTCTAGTTTTTTTGTTTGTTTGTTTTAAGGGTCTCCCTTTAATAAGCCCAACAAGGCCACATGAGAAACATAAGCCATTATTTGAACATTACCATGTAGTCACTAATGACCAATGATTTTTTACATAATCAGAAAATTAAATAAGAAAATGGGTATGAAGTACAGGGCTGATACATAGAAATGTTTAGTGTTAGATAGCATGTATGCAATAAATAAAGACATGTTTAACCTGCAGTAGGACAGGTCTCATCAAGAAAGTCAGACCAGGAGAGCAAATAGACCAAAAGGAATAGGACAGAGTAACCACACAGTTCAAATAAGTAACCGACAGGTAGCAAGCTCAGTACTAGAGTGGGTTGGACTGGACAGCAGACAACAGGCAGCGCTCCGGGACAGGAAAGGGGCAGAGTCCCACTTCAAAGGGACAGGCAGCTTTGAGCAGCAGGGCCTAGCGTTCACCAGTGTCCAGGTGTAGCGTCCATCTGGCCACTTTAAAGAAAGCTGATGGACCTCAGGTAATGAACGTACTGAAGGGCAAAGCACAGATTCCGATTGTATCCACCTAAAAGAATGACTAGATGCTAGCTGACTAGGTAGTGGACTCAAGAACTGCTTTGGCAAGAGCCAAAGTTGGCACAGTCAGTGGAGACGAAGTTGGACCTACAGGTAGGTGTTAAGTAGTCCCAGCTGCCAGAAGTAGAAGCCAAGTACATCATTATTCTATAAACATTTACAAATGGATCCCCACTGCCAAAACGTAACAATAATAAAAGATCTACCCCACTGCCTTAGAGATTTCTACTAGTCTCCCATCTCAAAATACCCACCAGTCTACCATTATATTCTCCATTATAAAGCATACATTTTGGAGCTGATTCTTGCTCTGTCTGCCCCTCTGGGCCTTTTGATTTTGGACTGTTTCTAGCTAGCCTCTATCTGCTGACTTGAAAGTTAGAACACACTTCATCTTTGCATCAATCCCTCAGAGACTGCCCTCTCGCGTTTTGGCCCTGCCTATTAAGACCTCAACTTGGCTAGAGGCCCAGATTCTAACTCATCTGGGAGCAGAGGTAAAAAAGCATCCAGGAAAGGCCATTGGATTTGGAGGCTGAAAATCTGGACCTGAGTCCAAGCTGTGCCATTAATGAGCAGTGTAGCTTTGGACAGGAATACTAACATCAATTGAGCTCTTAATAATTAAATAAAATCACACTTCATCCTCACAAAACCCTGAGGGAAGTTATATTATTATCTGCATTTCACAGTTAAAGAGACTGAGGCACAGAGAGATTAGTTATGTTTCCCAAAGTAACAAGGCTAGGACATCAGCAGAATTATTACTCAATCTCGGGCAGTTCAGACTTCTAACCAACATGCTAACTTACGTCACCAACACTTAACTTTGGACATAGGAACAGTTAGTTATAAAGCCAACCTTCATGGGGTGAGGGATTGTGTGCCTAAAACACCAAAAAGTATGAAAAGCAAAAATGTGATATGGGCTCTATGTGTTATAGAAATATAAAGCATTCCTCTTTATTATTGTGTTTTATCAGTTTTAATTTTTTCACTATTTTTGCTACCCAGAAATCATATTTTTCCTTATTCTACCTTTAAAGAAATAATTTGCAATTAAAATTACCTCTTTTTTTTTCATCTTTATTGTTGAAAGTCCTCCTTTCCATAGGTCCTCCTTCTTCCCCATAAACCTCTTCCAGCCTGCCCCTCCCCCCAAGCCCTCCCCACCCCATTGTTTTGATCATCAGTTTATTTGGTTCATTAGATTCCACATATGAGTGAGATCAAGTGATACTTATCTTTTTTCCTCCCCTATCACTTGCTCTGGCACATTTAGAAATAGGGCGTGACTATGTCCGATCCCCCTATACCTTTGCTGGGGAATATTCTTTCCTGACTCATGACTGTGGTTGTTTGAAAAAAATATATTGTTATAATAGAGCATCCCATACAACATTTCTGCTTTACCCCAGTCTTTCATTTTTTCCATGTTCCTAAAATTTCCTTTTGATGTCTTAAGCCTTATGTTAATACCATTCTTATTGTAGAGGCTGTCAGCCTCCTTGACATATCTCTGGCTCTACACCCCTGCTCTCCAGCACTAGGTCTGCAGACTGCAACCTCCACGGCTTCCTGCCCCTGATTCCATTTTTTCCACTGAGTGCTTTTTCCCCTGGTTTTTAAACTCTTTTCACTTCAGTGTATCATTCTCTTCCCACCAGTTTTTAAAAGTAGAATAAAAACTACTATACTCTGAGACAGCCCCTAACGGCACTATTCCTGTTGAGATGAGTTCTCTATACTATTTGAGGGTTCCTAACACTGCACACTGGCCAGCAGTGGCCAATGGGCCCCAAAATGGAGGACCTGTACCCCTGGGAAGAGAAGTCCCAGAGAAGACAGGTCCAACTGTTTACAAGGGTCAGGGCTCTCCGGGGAATAGGAATGTTCAAGGGCATAAACTGGGCTCACAGTCATAAATGATAATCCCTGTGATCAAAAGCCAAAAAGATCTCCAAACATAAAACCACCTACTCTGCTGGATAGGCTCAGACACAACCAAAGCAAAGGAACAAAGGATCGCTCTAAGGCAAACAAGTCAGTTATGAAAATAAAGGTAATTAAACTCCTTTTATTATAAAAAAGAACAAAGCACTGACAGTAAGTTGATCTTCTTAAGCCCTCTACCCCAGAAAGAGCACCAAATACTCTTATTACCCTCGCTTCTACTTTATGTTTTTAATATTATATATTCCTTCCTTTCTGACATTTTTGTTGACAGTTGCTATAGTTTTATGTGGCCCTTCTTTATGTATTTTAAGCATCCACTCTTTTTCTCACATTGATATCAGATGAAACTATCTAAACAACTATGTTCAGCCTACATTTTAACCAGCCTTTTCCTGCTTTATATTTACTTTCATTTAAACTTTTTCTGGTAGGGAATTTCAGAGTGCTCACAGAATGACAGGTGTCATTTTAATTTTTTCCTTTCCCTCCCCTAAGCATGGGGGATGTTGTTAGGATCCTTTAAAAAATTAAATAAGGTTTTTACCATAATATAACTAGTATAGCACTATAATTGTGCAAAAAAATCACAAGCATAAATATTAATGAATTGTGTTATTTCTCCTGGGTCTCTACCCACTAGCTCAGGAAAGGAATTTTCCAGCGCCCTGGAAGCCTATCTCTTCCTAATTACCACGCTGCACTTCTCCACAGAGAAGTCTGCCCTGAATTCTCATACTATACATGAGTAGTGCCCGCTTTTGAACTTTATGTGGATCCTTGTATATATTCTACAGAGAATGGCTTCTCTCATTTACATTATGTTTTTGAGATTTATCCACGTGGATACCTGTAGGAGTAGTTATTCATGTTTAATGCTGTATGCTCGTCCACCAGGAGAATATACATACTGCCATTAACTTATTCATTCTGGGCAACTGGGTTGTTTCCAAGTTTTTGCTATTATGAATAATGCCACTATGGAAAATCTTAACTTGTCCTTTGGTGTATATATCTCCATTGGATCTATATCTAGCAAGGGAATTGTTGGTCATAGGGAGGTGTCTTTAATTTTAACAGATACTTTGAATTTCCAAAAAGTTGCACCAACAGCAATGAGAGTTCCCCTTGCTCTGCATCCTCACCAACGCTAGGCATTCTCAGCCTTATGTCCGTTTGTTTGCCATCCTGGTAGGTGCTAGAGGTATCTCGGTATGCTTTTAATTTGCATTTCCCAGTTTGCTAACGGAGTTAAACATCTTTTCATATGTTCTTTGATCAATTGGATATCTTCTTTGTGAAGTCCCTGTTCAATATCTTGCCCATTTTTCTACTCAATTGTTCTATTTTATTTATTGATTCATGAGAATCTTCATATATTCTTTGTGAATTATAGGTGTAACAAATAGCTAACCTTTTGTCGGTTATATGTGTAACAACCTTTGTCAAATGTGTAGCAAATTTGAACTTGCCTTTTCATTTTTTATTGGTATCTTTTGATGAATAGAGATTCTTAATTTAATGTAGTCCAAAGTTGCTAATCTTTATAGTTAGTGCTTTTGTTTTAGAAATGTTTTGCCTATTCTAGGTCATGATTATATATCCTATGTTATTTTCTTGAATCTTTGCTGCTTTACCTTTTATTTTATTTGCTGTAGACCAGCAGCAATGAATCTGGAATTGATTTTTATAAGGTGTGATGCAGGGATCTTTTTTGTCTATGGGTATCCAATTGACCCAACATGAATCAATAAAGAACTGCCCTTTCCCCAACTTTTCTTCAGTGCCAGCTTTGTCATGAATCCCATGTGATCTATTTCTGACCTCTCTATTCTATTCCATTGGTTTATTAGTCTACACTAGCACCAATATCACAATGCCTTAATTATTTTGTGGAGTAAGTTTAAAACATTTTTCTTTTTCTTTAATATTCCTTAACTCTTCTCTTCTTTGCTCTTTGTATTTTTATATGAATTTTATAATCAAACTAGAGGCCTGGTGCATGAATTCATCATTATTTTTTCAGCGAGTAATCGGGCACATAATTTCTCCATGAAAACTCTTTCTTACATACTTCTGTTGAAGGCAGTCAGAGAGCAGCCACATGTACCTCCTTCACTCACACAGCCCTTCTCTGCACACCATCCCTAGGGGCTCCTGTGCTCTGCTCCATTCCCTCTGAGTGTCTCTAAAACCAGACTCCTAGAGAATTCAGGATCCAGGTTGGATGCTCTCACCTTCTAGTTTCTAGTCCACGCGATTTTTCCTCTGAAACATATATTTGGTTAAAACTCCTGACTTCATGTTGTTGGTTGTTTCACCTTTCTCCCATGAAAACAGCAGCCAAAAAATTACTCAGACAAAACTCAAAAGTCTCTCTGAAATCAGAAACAAGAGCATTAATGCCAGAATCACTTCCCCTCTTCCACTACATGAGTGTTCCTTGCACTAAGATGCCTGCTTCTTATCTGTAGCCTTTGACTGAAACTTCAGCATAAGTCACATTCTTTCTCCAAGAGCAGGAGAGAAAAATATTGGCTTTAGAATCAGAACATCTTAGGTTCAAAGCCAGGTTTGACATTTAGTAGCTGTGCTTCTGGCAAATAGTTTGATGAGAAAAGGTAACAATATATTTAAGCTTCTAAAACAGTGCCTAGTGCTTAGGAATTTCTTGTCAACTGCTGCCTTCTATTTCAGTGCAATTCTCTTTCTTACAGCATATTTTATAGAAACTATAACCTTTGCATTGGGGTCTATGATTAACTTTCTGTTTTCATTCTTAATCCTACCATGCTTCTCCCTTCTTTTCTATTGTCACACGATAAAACCACAGCATTTAGTACTCTCGTTATTGCTCAATACTCTCGTTCTTCTCTAATAGTCTTAGCTCTAGTTATAACTTCTTGTAGCATTTGTTCATAAATTTTCCATTTTTTAAACCTTTGTTATTTCTGTTCATAAGTTCTGTTACTTTTTGCAGCTGGATAACTTTGCAGATCCTTATCATTGAGGCATTCTATGCATCCAGTGTTTTAAGGTCCGTCAACTCCCTCTGAGCCTGTCAGTCACCTCCATTACTGCCTCTTCTGGACTCCCCACTCTCACAAGCCACATCTGCATTTCTTGCCACCTCCTCAATGCTGCAGCTTATTCACCACCTGCCACCTCACCCACTAAAGCCACAGATGGACAGGAGTCACTCTATTGGAAGCTAATTTAGAGTGAATGTGTCCTCTTCTCTTAAGCATGATATCTCATCTGATGCAGCCCGCTCAGTGCTACATTGACCATATTTATCAGAAACAGACGAGTGAAAACAGCTCTTTTCATTTTATTCTGCATTCATGAACATATCTCCGTAATGGGCACCACAATAACCATAGCCCCCCTGTCTTGATGACTGGGCTGTAGTTGGGTCAGCTCAGCAGGCTGACTTCTTCCCTTAAGATGGGTTCTTTCCAACAAGAATCCTAAATTCATCTTAGAAAGAAGCCCTTGGCAGGCAAGTTTCACCAGTTCCAGAGAGGCTCACACATATCTAAATAACCTATAATCAAGAATGAACTCAACTCAGGCCCCTGTAGTACTGTCAAGTGTTAAAAAAAAAAAAAAAAAAAAAAAAAAAGCCGCCCTTCTACACGTATTTATATACTCTGAGACTAGGAATGTTTCTTCTCATTTGTTTTCTCCTAAAATACAGCTGGATTCCCCTCCCGTACTGCCCTTCTTGTTATATATGGGGAAGGTGACATGACCTTTAATAATTTTTTCCTTTTGCATTTCATTTGGAGTCATACACATGTACTTATCTGATCTTCTCTCTTCACCAGAATATAAATCTTCCAAACATGATTTCATTTTTAAAACATCCATATTGTGGTTTGAATAAAGAAAATTCCTACCCTGTAAAACTTTCCTCCCTTACTGACCAGCAAAAACAGCCACAACCCAGGTCTTGAGTGGCCAATATATTTCCCTTTTGGTGTTCAGTCTTATTCCTTGTACCAAGTCACACCCCCATGTCTCTCACCTCAAATCCCCAAGGTCTCTTAAAGTTCTCTGTGCTCTTAAGGCACAGGAACACAGCATGCTCAGATCACACGGTGTTTCAGAGGTCAGGAAGTTCAGAAGCTTTAGAATACGCATGAGGAAATTGAGACCAAAAGTTTCAGAGACCTGCTCAAGGTCATACAGGTGGAAACACCATCACCAGCACCATTTTATTTTATTTCTTATTTTTTGATATGCAGGAATAATATCACATCCCCCACAAATGTGTTGCTATCACAGGAGTTAAATTTAAAGAGTACATTCCTCTTACTATTGTTGGTTTTTACTCAGGACATGTTTAAATCAAGCACATTTATTTACAGGGCAAATCTGGTATACCTAATGTAATACCAAGCCTAAGTTTAAGGAGCCTTAAGAAAACTTGGGGAGAGGCACAAATATTTCTTCCACTTGGCCCCATCTCTCTGGCTAGAATTCTAAGGCAGTGATGAAGGCAGTGGGTCTTCTCATCTCCCCATTAGGCTGCGACTGGAGATCCACCCTGATGGATGAGAGACCTAAAGTGCTTCTCACCCCTTCTCATAACTCAGAAGTAGCACTGAAATCCACTATATGAGTTTTCTCATTACACAAATAGACCCAAGATTCCACTACAAACTACTTAGAATTATTCACGGTACTGCTTTCCTCCTTTAGTCACATGGTCATAGACATATTTATAAGGCTTGGTTGTCTTAATAATACTTTACATTTGTTAAAAATAATGTGTGAAATGCATTTATTAAGAAGAGAGTAACATTCATTATTCTCCTTTAATTTATAGTTAGGAACTTGATCAAAGCATGATCATGGTGTCACCCTGATGATGGTTAGTAATTGAACTAAGATGAGGACAGAGATTCCAAATTCACACCCTAATGCCTCAATTCATTAGAAACAATCACTTTGATTTACTTTGTATCTCAAGCTTATTTATTGCCAGTCTACCTATGTTGTCAAGGATTACATGAAAATTCATGCTGATGAAAGGGATTTGTTCACTCCTTTCAAACCAAGGACTTTGTCGAGTTTCTTAATCAAGAATCACTTCTTACTTGCTATAGTTATTAAGTCATTGTTATGTATTCTGCCAAACATCACCTACCTCACTCTTAGTTACAAGAGTACAAAATGATAATAATAACATATCCAGAGCATGCCAGAAAATATAGATTGGATCATTCTATAATACTGGGAAAAAAATGAGAGGTGAAGGAAAGAACAGGGCCATGCATTCCAACATACATGAGCAATTTGTTCAAAGCCAAATCTCAAATGTAGGCTGAATAAGCAAACTTTTCAATTTATTCTAATAGTATGAGGAAGGAAATAAATACTTTTATCCATTTAGTGCCATCAAGTTCTGCATTTTACATTGCACAGTTACAATTCTTGCCATGAGTCTCCAGAACAAGCTTTGGGTTCATTTTAAAGAGTCTTTTAAATCATTCAAGCATTAAACACCTCAACTTCAAGCAAGAAAGCACAGTTATCCAATTATCTCTTCTGTGACTTTGATTTCTTTGGATAATTGGTTTTATGAGGAAATACACACAAAATTAGGCTTACTTAATAATGCAGATATAAATCTAATTCTAAAAATGCAGCCCAAAAATTAAATGTATGCAAAATCTAGACATCATTCAATACAACAAAGAGGAGCAAACGCTGAACTCATTCAGTAGCTCCAGATCAGAAAGATGGCACAGTATAATGGAATGAGCTAAAGTCCAATGTTTAAAAACTACCTCCATTGTAATCACTGTCATTATGAGCAATTCATTTAGACTTACAAAATGGTAGAGAATTCTGAAATTAACCAGTATTAAACATGTAATTAGCAATAATCTGATTGCACCTAACTAATAGGTAGAATAGATGAAAATATTGTAAGTTGAGAAATATTAACATAAATGGAGTCTCAGAATCCAGGAGATGGAAACACAGGGATAAGCAAGCAAAATATCTCTAAGTAACAAGTAGAAAAGTAGGAAAAGATGAATGGGGTCTCTAAACGTCTTTGAGATTTGCTATTTGTCATGTAGTTCACTAGTGAATTCTATAAAAAAAAATCTAAGAAAGAAATAATAACATTTTTTCACAGATTCTTCCAGAAATAGAAAAAAAAAGGAAGGTAAGACTTTCCAACTCATTTTAAAAGATAGTATCACTTTGACGAAAACAAGAGAAAGATATTACAATAAAACTATTTACTATTATCCATTATTACCATGGATGCAAAAACAAACAAACAAACAAAAAACCCCAAAAATACTAGCAAATCAAATCCAGCAGCATATAAAATGATTACATCATAATCAGGTGTTTATGGTGTTTATGCTGGCAATGCAAGGTTGGTTCGACACTAGAAAATCAATCAATGACACTTATCATATAAACAGACTAAATATAACCAAACAAAATAAATAATGATCTCAATAGAAGCAAAAGGAGCATTTTTATAAATACATTTCCCATTCATGATAAAAACTAACAAAACTAGAAATAAAGAAAAATTCCTCAACTTAATAAGGAACACCTATACAACCTAAAGCTAACATTGTACTTAATAGAAAAACTGAATGCTTCACCTTTAAGATAAAAAAACAAATGATTCTGGAACAATTGAAAATCTATATACAATAAAAAAATAATAAGGAAATAACCTCAACCTATCCCTTGCATCATGTACAAAAACTAAAAATAAACTATAGAAGAAAACATTTTCAACCTTGGATTAAGCAAAAACTTCTTAAAACACAGAAAACCTCTATATACTATATAAAAGGCTAATATGCTAAGTGTCCATCCGACCAGTAGCTATGACATGCACTGACCACCCGGGGGCAGACGCTCAATGCAGGAGCTACCAAGCTGCAGTGCCTTGGCAGCAGTGGTTCTCAGGTTATGCACCCTGAAACCAGAGAGGAGGGAGCCCGGTTCTTCGTGGGGCTGCGCAATTCCACCTTTGGCCATGAGTTATGTTTTTGCTGGGGCACTTTCCTTTCAGTGTGCATGAATTCGTGCACTGGGTCACTAGTATATTATAAAAGAAAAAAATTAATAAATTAGACTTCATCAAAAGTAAAAGCTTCTACTCTTTAAAATATTGTTAAGGCAATAAAAAGAGAATTCACAAGCTATGAGAAAAATATTTTCAAAGTTGCTCGGCTGGCATGGCTCAGTGGTCTACCTATGAACCAGGAGGTCACGGTTTGATTCTCTGTCAGGGCACATGCCCAGGTTGCAGGCTCCATCCCCAGTGTGAGGCGTGCAGGAGGCAGCCAATCAATAATTCTCTCTCATCATTGATGTTTCTATCTCTCTCTTCCTCTCCCTCTCCTTCTCCCTCTTCCTTTCTCTCTGAAATCAATAAAAATATATTTTAAAAAATATTTGCAAAGTATATATAGTCATGCCTCAGTTTATTGGTTTTCCCTCTATTGTGGTTGATAAGTACTATTTTATTACACAATGAAGGTCTGTGACAATCATGCATCAAGCAAGTCTATCAGCATCATTTTTCTAATAGCATTTGCTCACTTCATGTCTCTGTGTCACATTTTGGTGAATTTCACTATGTTTCAAACATTTTTATTATCATTATATCTGTGGTGGTGATCTGTGATCAGTAATATCTTAATTGATTTTTAAAGTTCTAATCAGTCAGCAGCCATAAACATCGAGGCAAGACCCTCCACCAGCAAAATATTACAAGTTCAGCTGAAGGCTCAGATGATGGTTAGCATTTGTTAGCAATAAAGTATTTTTAAATTAGGGTATGCACATTTTTAGATACAATGGTATTGCATACTTAATAAACTACGTTATAGTATACACATAACTTTTTTATGCACTGGAAAACCAAGAAATTTGTGTGACTTGCTTTATTGAGATATTGACTTTATTGCAGTGGTTCAGAACTGAACCTGCAATATGTCCAAGGCAGCGGTTCTCAACCTGTGGGTCGCGACCCCTTTAGGGGTCGAACGACCCTTTCACAGGGGTGGCCTAAAACCATCAGAAAACACATATATAATTAAATATTGTTTTGTGATTAATCACTATGCTTTAATTATGTTCAATTTGTAACAATTAAATTGGGGGTCACCACAACATGAGGAACTGTATTAAATGGTCACGGCATTAGGAAGGTTGAGAACCACTGGTCCAAGATATCTTCTGTGTCTGATAATGACTAGCACCCAGAATTTTTTTAAAATCTCTCACAACTCAATAATAAAAAAACATATAACTCAATAAAAAAGGGGGCATGAGATTTTAACAGATACTTTACCAAAGAATCTATACGCAAATGGCAAATAAGCACATGAAAAGATGCTCCATATCACTAATCATTAGAGAATTGAAACGAAAAACACAATGTGATACCACTACAAAAATATTAGAGTGGCTAACATTTAAAATGACAATATCAGAAGCTGGCAAGGATGAAAAGACACTGGAGCTCTTATACTTTTCTGGTATGAATGTAAAAAATGACACAGCCACTTTGAAATAGTGTATAGTTTCTCATAAAATTAATCACACACTTATCGTATGACATAAATACCACTGCTAGGTATTTAGCTAAGAGCAATGTAAAAATATGTCCATCAAAGAACCTGCATGCAAGCGCTTATAGCTGCATCATTCATAACTGCCAAAAACTGAGAACAACTACAATGACCATCAACTGGTAAACAGATAACTAAGCTGTGGCATGTTTACATAATGAAATACTATACTACTCATCATTAATCAAAAGAGTGAACACTGATACATGTAACATATGGATAAATATCAAATGCAATATGTGGAGTGAGAGAAGACAGACTCAAAAGGCTCTATACTGTCTAATTCAGTTTTTATGATATTCTGGAAAAGACAAAAATCTCAGTGACAAAAAATGGATCCGTGTTGGTTGCCAAGGTGTAGGGTTGGGTGAGGGGGGCTGATCACAAATGAACATAAGACAACTTTTAGAAGCAATAGAAATGTTCTATATCTTGATTGTGGTGGTGGTTACATAACCAGAGTATTTAAATAATGGATATACAGTCCATTGATTACATTAGGAATTCATGAGGGAGAAGGAGAAGGAGAGGGAGAGGGGGGAGGGGAGGAGAGAAAGAGAGAGTGGGAGAGGAAGAGGGAGGGGGAGGATCTACTTTCCATCAAATTCCAGGTAATAATTATAAAAGGGATAATAGAATTGGAAAATCATCATTTGGCACTAATCTTATAATAACTGATTCAGACAAAAATAAGCAAAAGATGCTAAAACTAGAGATTAGAGATTTAATAAGGAATAGAATACTTACATGAACTCAAAGTATCTCCCACATAATGCTTACTAATTAGTTGTCAATAAGTATAAAATAGTGGTTAATGAACTTTAGAGAGGTAGACTGTAAATTAACATTATAATACTAGCACAAATTGACATTACTTGTTTCCTAATATAAAGTGCAGTGAAGAAAACAGCATCCTTTTTGTAACATTACTGCCAAAAAAAAAGTATATTCTGAATCTAAGCATGAGGAAACATTAGATAAACTGGGAGATAATCTACAAAAGAATTGGCTTGTACACTTCTAAAATATCTAGGTCAAGAAACAAAGTAAGGCTGAAAAATTGCTGCACATTGAAGGAAACTTTAAAAATATGGCAATTAAATGAAACTCTTGATCTTGAACTGATTCCTTCACCAGAAGTTTTGTTTTTCCCATAGTATGCTTTCCTCCTTCCTCTCCCCCTTCCTCCCCCCCTCCTCCTCCCCTTTATTTCCTTTTGTCTATTGCTATAAATGATATTATTGAGACAATCACTGAAACTTAAATGGGGTTTTGGGGGTTATATAGTACTCTTGAACCAATATTAATTTTCTAATTTTGATGTGTGTGTGTGTGTGTGTACTGATTATGAAAGAGGAGGATATAGAAACAGATATTTAGGGATATCACATCTGCAACATACAATCAACTGGAAAGAAAAGATAAATGATAGAGACTGATGACACATACGTACATACATAAAAAAGGCAAATGTGTTAAAATGGTAACAACTGGGGAATTAGGCCAAACAAGATTTCTTTGTACCATCTTTGCAACTTTTCTGAGAGTTTGAAAAGTATTTCACAATAAAATGTTTAAAAACAACAGCAGTATTTATCTCCCCCTCAATTTTCTCTGTGTGTGTCTTGAATTCCACAGAGATATAAATGACCAATTAGAAAAACCCATTATGATATTGTTCCCTTACATTCTCCTATTGCTTTTTTTCCAATTTTTAAAAAAGGCCTAAAACCTTCAATAATAGGTGGAAAAAAAAAAAACACTTTTTTGAAAACCTTGTATATTGCCCAACCATACTTTCTCATTTCTGTGATTAGTACTGGCTCTTTCCTTCAACTTGGTCTCAGTTCAGAGCTGTAAATACATCTGGCTTTGTGACTTTCTCATAAAATTTATTAATTAAGGTTTCCTTTTAAAACAAAAAACAACACACCCCTGAAGAAACTCTTTTGACCTGACACCACATAGCATTGGGATAAAAAATACTTGTCTGGTGAAACATCTGAAAACTCACAGTCATGTAATGATGCATATGTGCCTGTTAGAACTGAAAGTATGAGCCTAGCTTGCATGAGGTTTGCGGGTATATAATTACCAGTATTAAATTATGTGGTTGACATTAACTTGCTGCCATATTTATTACTGCTATTAGAACTGCTGACTAAAACATGTGACATGTTCTTCTCATGATAAATTGTGGCCCTTCTTTATCTAAAATAAAGCACTCTACTTTCTCTTTGTATGGCCCTGTGAAAGAGGTCTAATAAACTGTGGAGACATTTTAGTGGTGGAAGCATGTTAGAAGAAAACCCTAGGGCTGATTACCTCTGAAACTAATATAAGAACATAAGGTTAAAATGTTGATATTTAATATCTACAGAAGCTGATTAAGGAGAATAAATAGTTCTGGCTATAAAATCCAGAGTATTACGTTATTCTAAATAACTGGACATACCCATAACCCAACACAATAACTCCAATCAAAAGTAGAAGAAATTGCCTGGCCGGTTTGGCTCAGTGGATACAGCGACAGACTGAAGGATTCCAGGTTTAATTCCAGTCAAGGGCACATACCTTGGTTGCAGGCTTCTCCCTGGCCCAGGCCCTGGTCTGGACATGGGCAGGAGGCAACCAATCGATGTGTTTCTCTCACATCGATATTTCTCTCTGTCTTTCCCTTCTCTCTAAGAATCATTGGAAAAATATCCTTGGGTGAGGATTAAAAAAAGAAGTAGAAGAAATTGAGAGCATTGAATTGTGAATCTTGAGTTTTTTTGTTTTCCTGTTGTTTGCCTGATTCATTCAAATGTGAAATAGCTCACACAATAGGCAGTAAATAAAGGTCTTTATAAAACCTGCAGTTCCTTATGTTCACAGTGCATTGCTCATGCCAGGTGTCCTTTAAATTCAGCCACAGTCCCATGGCAAGTGCTAGGTAGTCTTAGGGACGAGAAAAGAGTTGTGGATCCTACTAAGCATTTCCTAGCGCAGGTCAGACCTGCCCAGGCCTTCTATCACAGTCACCACACTGTCACCACTGGAAAGGCCTTGGGGTGCTCATTAAACAAAAAGACCATGTGGTAGTTTGGGAGCAACCACTTTCTTAAATACTCTAATTTTGTTTCAGTTGCCTAAGTAAAAGAACACACACACACACACACAAAAACAACCCAACTACTGTTCCCAGTTGAACTGTATATAGAGATATTATGCTTGGTGTAGGGGAATAAGATGAAAAATTATAGCCTTTAGAAAAAGAAGTTAATGTGATAATTGATTTTTATAATCTGATTTTATTTAACTTTCTGATAGCATAAGAATACTCTGATACAAGTTCAATTGTACTGAACTCACAAAAAGTTCTGTATCGGGTGTTTTATTTCTCTACTAGAGGCCTGATGCATGAAATTCGTGCAAGAATAGGTCTTTCTTCCCCTGGCTGCCGGCACCGGCTTCTCTCTGGCACCCGGGATCTGGGCTTCTCTCACAGTCCTGGCTTCAACTGTTAGCATTTTACACTTTTATGATTATAGATGTTTTGATGAACCATGGAGCCCTTGAAAACTGGATGTTGCTATTGGGAACTGAGCTAAACCAATTTGCTCTTGTACACTTTTAGATACATTTTTGGTAGAAAATTATAGTCAGCAATGGGAGAGGAGAGATAACTACTCCCCACAATTTCCTGGGTTCTAACTAAAGCAAGTTTCAAGACCGATTCTGCCCCACATAGACATCCATTAAATAAGCAGATACAAGAGTTCCTTCAACGTGTTGTAAGCACTTGATGAAGTCCCAGTTCTGTCCTTTAAGAGGTCCTTGCATGGAAAGTTCATTCAAGCCAGGACTGGTTAGATGATTTGTAGAGCCCAGTGCAAGGTAAAAATGTCTTCAAAATTTATAAAAATTTCAAGATGGCAATAGCAAAGCATTAAACCAAATGGGGGTCCCTTCTAAGCACAAGTCACATGGCCAGCATTGTTATGCACTCATGTCAGACACAGATTCCAGAGCCAAGAGCCTGTCACTCTGCAGCAACCACCAGGCAACAAGAGATTTTTCTAAATCAATGGCTGCACAAACAATTGATTTGAAATCAAGCTGGAAATTGATTATATGATGTTTTCATTTTGAGCCAATGGCTCCATTGAGGTAAACAGTAGTTGCCTATGGATGAAAGAAAAAACAGACAGGGAACTGTGCCTCTTGATGTACACCATGACCCAGAGAGCAGATGACTCCACAGAGAGGAATTATTTGTTGTTGCTTAACAAAATAAGTCTTGCTTAAATATCCAGCGTCAACACCACAGCTTCCCATTTTCCTGTTCTGAGATTTTCTGATCCGTAAATTCTCCCCAAACTAATTTTGCCTGAGTTGATGTTGCATGAGACCTCCTGTTTTGTTTTAATTTTACATTCCACATTGTGCATCTGACTTTGGATTTTTTTTTTAGGCTCCCTAACCTGCTGCTCTCACACCAAATGCTCCACTGTAAGCCAGGAACCCAATGTTTCCACTGTGCAGTTTTTCCCTTCCCTTAATCAGAAGTCACATGAGGCATAAGTCTTACCAGGATTCAGTAGATTCCACATAAACTTTAAAATTGCATTGTAGAAAAAATAATGTAGCTCTATTGTGCACAAGCCAGAATGCTCATCGTGTGACACAGTATAATAATAGTCAGCCTTAGAAATAAAAAGAGCCTGAACAGGATATGTAAGGTGGTATAGCACTTGCAATGGAAATAATTATAATAGATAAGATTTATTTTAAAAAATATATATATCCACTGAGCCAAACCGGTTAGGGCGATAAGATTTATTTTAATCATATATGAGCGTTTATTCCAATACTGCCATCAGTATGGGAGAGCAGCAGGTCATCCACAAAAATCTGATCTGCAGCCCCCATAAGCCAGCTTGGTTATATAGGGTAGACAAAGATTTCAAGGGGAAGTAGGCAAGGTGGGTTCGGGAGGAACTGGGGTGGGACTCCATCATTTGGGCAACAAGGTTGTTAATCTTTCCATGATTTTAGTTAGTTCTTGACTAAAGATGGACTGAATTCCAAGGTTGACTCCCAGGTCCTGGGAGCGCACAACTCTCATCCAGGTTAGAATGTCCTTTGTCTTAGGTGAGACTGCGGGGATTGCTGAGGTTGTGGCTGGGACTCAAAACAGAAAAATACCTGGGGGCATCCAGAGGAGTCTCTCGCTTACATCCCTTCATGGTTGCCAGAATATGTAACCAGACAATCAATGGGTCCATGTTGCCTGTCACTACTTGAGCCAATTAAGCAGAGACGGGGTTAAATCATATATGAGTGTTTATTCCAATACTGCCAGCAGGATAGGAGAGCAGCAGGTCACCCACAAAAATCTGCTCTTAATAGATAAGATTTATTGAGTACTACTCTGCTAGGCACTCTGCTGAGGACATAACATACATTACCTTTTATTCTTCAAAATAACCCTAGAAAAATATGCTAAAATAGTATTAGTATCTCTAATTTACAAATAAGGAAACTGAGGCACAGAAAGCTTAAGAAAATTGTCCAGAGTCACACAGCTAGTTTGTGGGAAGGCCTGAACTTGAAGTCATCTGTGTCGAGAGGCCATGTCCCTACAGTTCCGCACATTCTCTCAGCTGCGTGGAAAAACCAAGGAATGTTGCTTAGATAGCATTCACCTGATAGCAAGCAATGGAAAGTGGAGAAAGGTTAAATATGACTTCAAAGTTAGGTGACAAGAAGTACTATCATTGAAAGGAATAAAGAGAGTTTGGGTAATATTGAGTTTAAGTTCCATTAGAACAGTCAAGTAGATATCAAATAAACATTTAGAAATACAAGTCCAGAGCTCAGAGGGACAGACCTGGAATGACATTTGGGAGTCATCTTCACAGAGGCGATGTTTAGAAAATTGGAAGCAGACAAGATACTCAAGGAAAATAACAAAGAGGATTGATCAGAAGATGTACAACCTTAGTAAATACGTCCATGTAGGTGGTTGGAATAATGGAAGGAAACGAGGCCAGGCTGTGCTCAAGTAGACAGAAAACTTCAGGAAGCAGAGCCCAAACTCCATAAAACAGGAACAGAAAAACTAAGGTTAGTCAACTGTGTTTGAGATTTAGAAGGTGCATCAAGAACTTCAAGACAGTGGTTTCATTTTAGTGTAAATATTTTTATAAACAATTTGGAAAAAATCAAAATAGAAGATGTATTGATCAAATGTATAGATATCATAATGATAAAAATTAATATCAATAAGTGACTCAACATTGAAAAAATATTTAACGTGCAATAAGGATAGCCAACATTAGCATGATGAATTTAGTAGAAAGTAAAATATTGTATATAGCCCAAAAATTAACTTCCCACCAAATCTTATCTGAAGGTAAATAATCTGTAATGCATGTAAAAGTTAGGCAGATGGGCCGAAACCGGTTTGGCTCAGTGGATAGAGCGTCGGCCTGCGGACTGAAAGGTCCCAGGTTCGATTCCGGTCAAGGGCATGTACCTTGGTTGCGGGCACATCCTCAGTGGGAGATGTGCAGAAGGCAGCTGATCGATGTTTCTAACTATCTCTCTCCCTTCCTCTCTGTAAATAATCAATAAAATATATTTTTTAAAAAAAAGTTAGGTAGATGAAATTCTTTTAATTAAAAATTTCTTTTTAGTGTAAAGTGAATACAATTCTGTATAATAAAAGCCTAATATGCAAATTGTCCCCTTGGGCAGTTGTTCAACCGGGAGACCAGGAGTTCGACCGCTCACTATGATGTGCGCTGACCACCAGGGGGTGGCTTGGAACATGGTAGGCACCAGCAATGTAGCAGTGGAAGTGCTGCCAGCCCCGATGGGCCCTGACAAGAGCAGGACAGTGGCAGGATGATGAAGCAAGTGAGTGGGTGGCACCAGGCCAAGGTGCGGGTGACAACAGGCCAAGGCGCATGCGAGCAGTGGCCCAATCATCCCACTGATTGCCCCACAGATGGTGACCAGCAATAGTGGCAGGGAACAGGGCCGCTGCCCAGCTCTCAGGTGCTGAGGGAGCCAGGCGGGCGGCCTGTCCCAATCGATTGCCCCACAGACAGGATGGTGGAACAGATGAGTGGGCAGTGCCAGGCCATAGCAGGGTGCCAGGCTGGGCTGTGGGGCTGCAAGGCCAGGGACACAGGCTGGGGCCCGATCCACACAGGCCAACCCGAGGGACCCCACCCATGCACGAATTCATGCACCAGGCCTCTAGTCATATTATAAAAGATTTATTCAAATAGATTTTTTCAAAACCTTATATAATCCCACTATCCTAATAAGACTAGAGTCAATGTTGGTATGTTTACTTATAATCCTTTTGTTTCCCATATGTATTTACTCAGGGAAGCAATGTATGGTAGATACAATTTTATATCCTGCTTTTTTCACTTAACATTATATAATTAACAATTTACATGCTGTATAATTATATGTATATTTATGTTTTATTGGCTATGTAACTAATACAACCTAATTTACCTGCTGAATCCTCTAATTTTAAAGATTACTTTGTTTTCAATTTTATATTTTAGATGCAGAATTATATTATCTTTGTAAAACAAACTGGTATAATTTTAATATTTTCTATTCATCAGGATAATTCATATTTTATAGTATGTATATTTTGTTATTTATATTTTATGGCAGAAAAATTATCTGGTTAATCAAATATAAAATATAATCACCTGTAAAACAATATATATCAAGAATCTAATTTAGAAATTATTTCATGATAATATTTCTAAATTTATTCTGTATTTGTTTATATTTGAAGTCTCCTACTCTTATTTAAATTTTGGTGTTTCATATTTTCCCAGAATTTTTTCTATTTCATTTTGATATTCCAGATTTATTAGACTAGAATTATATATTGCAGGAGTTGGTAATTTTTTTTATAAAAATCCAAGTAATAAATATTGTAGGTTTTCGACTATATACCATCTCTGTCATAAATACCCAAATCCTGCCCCAGACCACAACTGTCCCTCACAATAAGGTTTTAATGAAACAGACCAAAGGAAAAATTGGCAAAGGAAAAAGAGAAGAAAAAAAAACAACACCTTTATTATTAATTGGCCGTTGGGCCCTAAACCCAAGTCAAAACTATACTAGAAATCTAGATGTGCTGTGTATTACACTAGAGACCTAAGGGGCCTCTGAATCCAAACTGGAACCTCAAGTCTTACCTCTCTCTCTGGCCAGCCAGATAGAGGAGGAGACAGAGAAATGCTAAGTCTGGAGGAGGCCCTGTGTCTGGTGAAGACCTGGCTGGAGACCTACATGGGAAGCCATTTGCCTGGAGATGATGTTGTAGACTTTGAAACGAGGTGAAATGACCCAGTCATTGAGGAAAATAGGAAAGAAAATATCAGGACTGAGCCCTTGGGAGATGAGGCAGTTCCACCTAACTGGAGGAGTGTCCAAAAGGAGGAAAACAGAAAGTATACGCTATCCTTACAGCCAAAAGGGAAAATATCATACTTCCAGGAGTACATATGTTATTTAAATTCTATTACTGGGTCCAACAGTATGCAAATTAAATGATAACATATATTAAATGCTCAAAGTCAGGTCTATCCCATTATAAGCTTAAAAATCTTAGCTGACTGTTAGTCCTGATAAAGTAAGCAGAGGCCAAAGGCAAACCAATATTCCTTGCTCTTATTTCTCACGTGGACACTATGAGATATTCCATAGCTCTTTCCCCACATACAGCCAACTAATCTTCAGTTTCCCAGCTCTTCTGTCCTTTTCTCCTCCCTAAATTTTAAAAGTTATTCTCTCTAGTACAGTTCTTCATTTACAAAATCAAAATTACAGCGTTTCCATGAGGCAAAGCAGCATAATGTTTTCTAAGTAGTTCCAATTGCTTTTTAAGCAAATATATTTTGGTACAAGAAATGAAGAAGCCAAACATCTCCTTTTCATCAGAAGCTCAAAGCCCAAGGTCCTACTACCATCTAAGTCGTTTTCAGTTATTGCTGCATACATATGCACAGAGCAAATATGCATATGCAATCACAGCAAAATACGTAGCCTCCAAATTTATTGTACATAATAAAACTGTGTGCTGAAATGCTCCTATCTGCCCACAATATGTCTATGGTAAAAAGCTGGTGACCTAATTTAAAAAAAAAAACAACTCCTTAATTCCCATTTGACATCTTTCATAGTAGTAATCCCTGTGACAGGTGGCTGGTAATTTCAAAAGTAATTATGAAGATACTATCTGCAGATGTTTGGGAATGTATTACAAATTCTTGTAAATGGGTGCCATAGGAATATCTGGGATAACATAACTTTTATTATAAAGAAGCACATTCTCCTGAGGAACATCTGGAAGACCTTGCGTGTGAAAGAGTTAGAGGTGGGTGACAGGGACCATGCAGAGAACCCTGGCTTCGTGGTGTCAGCAGGACACTGATTTGGTGCAAGGATTCTAAGTCTTCACCCTCCATTACCTCCCTCTTGGGCTCAACTTCAGGACAAAAGCCAGATGGATAATTCCTCCCTTTTCTGCTTTCAACAAAAGGAACAAACTAAGACAATATATCATGATTACAACTGCTAACAAAAGTCAATGCATGTTGCACGGATATATTTTCTTTTCCTACGAGTGTTCTTTAAAGGAAATGTTCTGCATGTAGCTGGAATGTAACTGATGGTTATTCAACTTCTCAAATTATGACAGTCTTGGAAAAGGACAAGTATTTTTTGTCAGGAGCTGCATTTTACTAAACAAATTAAAATAATGCCTAATAACAGAAGGAGTTCAGGGCCTTGTTCAAAGGCAGCTTCCTACTAGTTCTAATTCTATTTGGCATTATTTCTTAAGTAATGAAATACATCAGCATAAAATATCCCTGTCATGGTTAAATCTTTCACTATTAATGATAACACAAGCCACATAAACTGTGTGGACCAATGCATTACATGCATAATTTGTCCTCCATTGATCTCATGTTTCTTGAACTAGCCCTCATTTACTTTTGTAGAGTAAAAGAGATTTGTCTATAAAAATTCCCTGCAGTCTATTCATAGGAATTATGTATCAGAAATAAAATATTTATACATGTATTTGTTGTATTGCCAACATAACACCAAATTCTATTTATAATAATCATGTCCCTTGCTAACAATAGTCTTTACAATTTCAAGTCAAAAATTTCTAACTCAGATAGTTTGGTCACTCATAACTGCCAGCTCTCTTTCAGAGATATTGAGTGTTATAAATTACATTTTTATGAATCTCTGCAAAGCTCTTTTACACACCTTTTGTTATTTAGGTTTCAAAATGATCCAGTGAAATAGGCAGGGTTGATTACTCTGGTTTTATCAACCATGAAACTAAAGCACAGGAAAATAAAACAACTTTTTGGATTACATGCCTAATACATACCCAAACCAGGACACATGAATTGAGATCTGGATCCTAGCAGGTCATTTTTGACTATTCGTAAAGCTTCTGTAACAAAACAAAAACAAACAAAAAAATTGTCATGTCTTAAAAGTAGGACTTTGCCCTCAAAATGTTCAGCTCTTTTCACAGTTACTCATATTGGTTTCTGTATATTAAAGATTGACCTTACTCAAAGGCCTCTTCAACTGGGAAGTGATCCACAGGAAGAATGTCTCTGTTTACTTGGGGCCTTGGCCACCTGACAGTCTAAGAGTGTGAGCTACGATGGGGGCTTTGGGCCAGGTAGTAACAGCATTACCTCTAGGAAGGATGGAGGATAAAGGTCAGCCATGTGGGAAGTCAACCATGGAGCCCCAATAAAACTCTGGACCCTAAGGCTCAGATGAGCTTCCTGGATTAGCAATTCTGTGTGTGTTATCGCACCTCATTGCTGGAAAAGTAATGCTGCCCATGGCTCCGCAGGGAGAGGACCACTGGACCTCCATGCTTGGAACCCTCCTGCACTGCGTCCCACATACTTCTTCCCTGGCTGATTTTAATTGGTCTCTTTTGTCTGTAATAAACCACAACTGTTGAGTATAACAGTTTTAGGGGAGTTCTGTCTGTCCCAGCTAATCACTGGACCTGAAAGAGGTCCTGGGAACCCCCAAACTTGCAATTGGTATCAGGAGTGAGGGGAGTCTTGAGGACTATGCTCTCTGACTTTGCATACGGCTAACTTCTCACTTTATAGGATTGTAATATTTCTTCACAGGATCAATTGGTTAAATCTTACCTTGAAAAAATATCCATTTAATTCCATCAGGAAAATGTTATTTATTATGAAAACAACTTTGTGAGAATTACCAAGACTTTAATTATACCAATATGGAAAAGAATCATTTAGGTGTAATATACAGTGTTTTCTCTCTCATTAGTTGTCAACTTTCTTTGCTATGATAGAAGAAACCAAACTATAATATAATTTCCACGTATAATAGTTCTTTTCTCTCTGTTACAACTAAATAAAGCCAATAAAGCCATCTGTCATTTCTACTTGCAAAGCATTAAATTGATATTTTTTCGGAAAAAAATTTGGCAGCACAGTCAAAAAATTAGTAAAAGAACATCCTGAATTAAGCCCCTAAAAACACTGAGGAACTGCTATGTATAAGAAATCCAACTTGGAAAGTGCTTAAATCAGTTCATGAAGTTTTACCATTACTTGAGTACGAAAGTCCAGCATCTACATGACACATACTCCCTCTCACATTGATCCACTATCTTCAACATCCCTTAAAGCAAATACAAAAGGACCAACCAGGCAAGACTCCTGGCCTGAAAAAGGGCCATCAACATTGGTAGCCTTTATGCCCCCTTATTGTATACAAACAGGTTCAAGTCAACCTACTATAATCATAGCAGAGGGTACAAGATTTTACACTCGTGAGCACAAACGTTTCTCTTTGTAGGCCTTTTCTTCGCAGGCTCATGAATCTGTGAGAAACAACAGACTTTATTGGAATTTTCCATGGGAAAATATTCATGAATCTTAGTAACGGCCCAGTTATCATTTCATCAACAACATACTGAGTTTCATTGTAAGGTCCTCAAGGTCCTATTGGAAATGCAGATGAAGAAACTGGTACCAAAGGCCTTCAGGTCTTTCATTAAAAAGTAATTTCTGCCAAATTTTTTCTTACAAGCTTTTCATCTTCTGCTCTCCTCTTTTCCATTTTTTTCCATGTAGCAAATTCCTGTATCTTGCACAAGACTCAGGTCAGATATTACATCCTCTCTGAAGCATTGCCTGACAAATCCATGACTCCCTCCAAGAGGTCATCACACCACTGTCCTCTAGTACTTAGTGCCTTGATTCATCAGCATTTACATCTCTATATTGTAGTTATTTGTGGTACTTTTAATTTCTGTATCTGCAGCATTTAGCAGAGCCACACATTAGGCATTCAGTCAATATTTATGGAATTAATAGATAAATAGATGAAAAAAGAATACCCCTCTGATTATGGTTATATTTATAATTATACCCAGAAAACACTGATAGACATGAACATTAATATGAATTTAAAAAAATCTTCATGAATTCAAATCAGAAGTAAATATAATTTCAAGTAATTTCTGCTGTAGCAGCACCAAATAGCAGTATTAAATTCCTACTTATAATAAGGCAAAACTGACTTCATAAACAAAGACATTTTTATTCCATCCTCAAGTTGTTCAATATTCATCATCATTTGAATAGTACTTATTATAATCTAGATGGCATGACTGACGTAATCACCTGAAAACAATATGGCCAGCATATGAGGAAGAAAAAGTGGGTAACATATTCAGTGGGAACAGTCATCTCACACAATAGTTCTCACTGAACTCAAGAATTGGATTATTAGATTATGTGAATATTAAAAACACAGTCCTGTTTCACATTCTTATGTTAGCATTGAACCACTGACTTTCATTGAGAGAGGGGACTGGAAAACAAGGAGGCAAACTGCATACAAATATTCACAAAGTGAATTAAGCTTCCCTTATTTTACAGATAAAGAAACTGAAGCCCAGAGACACTGAATGACCTATAATAGATCACCCTTCTTACTGACTCTGGTTCACATTAATGACATAAGCTGAAAGGTCCATTTAACATTATATCCTGCCATTTCCCATCAGAACCAGCTATTCATAGTAGGTGTTCAGGAAAGGCCTCTCTAAAAAAAAAAGTGACATTAAAATAGCGATGTGAAAGACACAAGGAGAGAGTCATGTGGATGCCTGGAAAATACAAGCACAATGTCCCTGAGGCTGTAGTATGATCAGTGTGTTCAGGAGACCAGGAGGAGGCCAGGCGGAGGACAGTGAGAGAGGAGGAAGTGGCAAATGGCTAATGAGGCCAGGTCATGTCATACTGTTGGCCACAGCCAGGAGTTATATTTTACTTCCTGATGGGAAACCACTGGACAGTCATATAAATTTAAAAACATAATCCTGGCAGCAGTTAGAGAGGGAAAAATGGAAGCTGTGAAATTCAATAGCAACTGCTGTAATAATGAAGTTTAGAGAGATGGTGACTTGATCAAGGGCCAGTGCTTTTCAACCTTGGCTCCTCTTACGGAGCTTCTAAAAAATACCAATGCTCAGGCCAAACCCAGAGCAACTGGAAAAAAAAAATACTTACGGATGGGACCAAACATTGGTCTTTTTAAATCTCCCCAAAGTGATGTCAATGTGCAGCCAAGGTTGAGAACCACTGTCCAAGGTAGTACCATGAAAGTGATAAAAGTGATGGGACTCTAACTACATTTAACTTTAGGAGCATATTTTTGGGATGAGGATACAGACTTAGAAATATTTTAATCACTAATCACATTGGTTAATAAGGAAACTGAGGCAACAAAAGGGCCAGAGGTTTCTCCCAAGTCACTTTATAAGGGAGTATGGAGCCTGGACAGATCAAGTCCAGAGCTCTTTCAAAGTTGCTTTCAAGGATTTCACTGATGCTCAGAAAGAAGACTAGTTCTAATACTAGTGGGTCAAAATTTTCACTAGATGCAAAAGACTGCTTAAGATTTAATGTAGTACCAAAGCAAGGGATATTGAATTTTTAACATCTGGAATCAAGAGAAATTAATTTAAGTTATACACTGCTGGATTTTAAAAAGTAATGTTATTTATTTTTTCTGTTTCCTTTAGCTCATGTATGTTAAACACTGACATATTTAAATATTCTATAAGATGTGGCATATTTACATATAAATAATTTCTAGCGATGCTAGTTGAGAGGGTATGAATATATATCTGTTAAAACTATTATGAATATAAACACAAAAATTCTCAACAAGATAGTAGTAAACCAACTACAAGAGCACATTGAAAGGATTAAGCACCACTATCAAGACAAGGACAATCTGAGAAAAAGAAAATTACAGGCTAATATCCCCAATGATAGGAAAATCCTTGACAAAAATATTAACAATTCAAATGTGACAATACATTAAAAGGATCATACACTGTGATCAAGTGTGGTTTATTCCTGGGATGCAAGGATGGTTCAATTCACAATATTCATATTGTGCTGAGCCCTGGGAGTATAGTCTCAGTGAATGTTCACACACCATCTAGGAATTGTTTTTCTAGAGTCCTATGGATCACCTGGACACAAGCTGAACTGGTTTTCAGAGGTGGGTGTTTTAGAGGCCCATCTCTCCAGTAAGAGTCTTAAAATTTGGGGCCCTGGGTGTGGTAGTGTCCAAACCTTTTTCTCCTTAAGGAGAAGCTAGGAGTTTGTGGGTTCCTGCTTGATCCTATGGCGCAGTGTAAGGGCTGGGATTTATGGCCAAAATATGTTTCAGCTTTTCTTACCCATTTTGATGTGGGTATTTGTCTGAAGTGTAGGAGTTGCTCAGCTAGTTTCTGAATTGCTTTGTGTGTAGCTCTATGATTATGGGGGGAAAGAAGCTCATGAATCTCTCATGTCACCATCTTAATAAAACATAAGGACTTACATTTTTAAAACTCAAAGA
>NW_006290031.1:3174098-3252067 GCF_000327345.1 Myotis davidii | reverse complement strand
CTGAACTGATAGCCCATCTTTCCCTCTGAGTTAATGAAAGAAAATAACACATCTGTCTGAGATTGAAGGGTGGTTCAACCAATCAGGCTTTTTAATTCAAAGAGAGAAAATCACTTTCATGTCATTTCTCCAAAGCAATTAACAAGAAAATATCATCTTAGATTTTAAAATTATTATAGAGTATGACTGCTATATTCCATGATTCTATACCAGAGTGAGGCAATTTTTTTCTGCAAAGAATCAGAAAATATTTTGGGCTTCATTGGCTATACAAATTCTGTTTTTATTAACTACTCAACTGTATCATTGTAGCCTGAAAGCAGCTATGGAAAATATATAAAATAGTGGGCATGGCTGTATTCCAATAAGACTTTAATTACAGAAATGGTCAGAAGGACAAATTTCACCCATGAGCTTTAGTTTGCTGACCATTGTGCTAGGCAGCTCCTCCTAGAACAATGTAGATGCTCAATAAATACTTATTAAGTGAACTTGTGTAGTCAGCTTGGACTGTTATTACAAACCCCATAGACTGAGTGGCTTAAACAGCAGAAACGTATTTTCTCACAGTTCTAGAGTCTACGAATCCAAAATCAATGTTCAAGTCAATTCAGCATCTGGTGAAGGCTCTCTTCCTGCCTTGCAGAAAGCCGCCTTCTCACATGGCTTTTCTTCAGTGAGCACAGAAAGAGAATTTGGTGTCTCTTCCTCTTCTTAAAAAGGCACCAGCCCTATTGATTAGGGGCCCACCCATATGACCTCATTTAAACTTTATCGCCCACACATATGCCTTCTTTCCACCTATAGTCACACTGGAGGTTGGGGGCTTCAACATAGGAATCTGGGTGAGAGACACAATTTAATACATAGCATTCCATACTCCCCCCCCCATTCTTTGTCATATGCAAAATACATGAATTTCATCCTAACAGCCCAAAAGTCTCAGCTCATTCCAGCATCAACACTAAAGTCCAAAGTCTCATCTAAATATTGTCTAAATCTGGAGATATGATTCATCTCAAGGCAAAATTCCTCTCCAAAATCCCTGTGAAGCCAGACAAGGTTGTTGCTTCCCAAATACAACAGTGTGACAGGGAAAGAATAGATATTCTCATTCAAAAAGGGAGAGATCAAAAAAAGGTAGGAGGGATGTTTCCCCAGCAAGTTCAAAACCCAACTGAGCAAATTCCATTCGATTTTAAGGCTTAGGAATAATCCTCTTTTGTTAAATGCTCTGCCCTCCAGGCCCACTGGGATGACAGCAACAAACCCACAGCTCTGCCAAAGTCCCACCCCTGACACACTGGGCCAGACATTCTGGTCTACCAAGACTGAAGAAGAAATATAGGGGGAAACCAGCCCTACCTGTTGAGCATGTGGTAGAAGGGGCAGCCCTGGTGACCTCTGAATCACCTTTAGGGTCATTAGTCCCTTTACTTGAATGATAAAGCAAGTTTGCCACAAAATGGCTTAATCATCCTGTCCTGTAGAATGTAAGCATCCTCCACCCTACATTTTGTCCCATCTCTATCCCCTTACAGGTCAGACTGTCTGGGTTTCTATTTGTATAATCCCATAAACTCTTTACCAAGTGATAATCCAGCCACACCCTTGGTGTTCTCTTCTAAACACACCTTCTCAATTTTCTGCAATATGGGCAAGTTGAAATTTTTCCAAATCTCTAAGTTCTGGTCCTTTTAAGTTAACAATTCTTTCTTCAATTCATCTCTCTCCTCTTGCATTTTACTGTGTAAGCAGTCAGAAGGACGCAGACCGCACCTTCAACATTTTCTTTTGAAATGCCCTCAACTAAATAACCACTTTCATGGTTTGTGACTTCTACCTACCATGAAATACTAGAACACAGTTCAGCCAAGTTGTTTGCTTCTTTATAACAAGAAATGCCTTTCCTCCAATTAACTGCCAATAACCTGTTCCTCATTTCTGAGACCTCACCAGAATGACCCTTAACAGCCATATATCTACCGACGTTCTGTTCACATTCTGGAGGCCGAATCCCAAATCAAGGTTCCAGCCAATTCAGTTTCTGGAGAGAGTTCTCTGCCTGGCTTGCAGATAGGTGCTTTCTCTCCATGCCCACATGGTCTTTCCTCCATGTGCACAGAGAGAGCCCTGGTGTATCTTCCTCTTATTACAAAGGCACTGCTCTGTAGGATTGGAGCTCAACCTATGATCTCATTACAGCCTTATCACCTTCTCACAGATGATTCTAAATAGAGTCACATTGGGGTTTAGGACTTCAACATAAGGATTTTTAGGGGACACAATTCAGTCTATAGCAGAATTGAATATCAGGACAAAAATCTGCTTTAATTATGGCTTTTTACTCCTCACTTATCTTTGCAAAGCACTTTAGAGTTTACAAGTCTTTTTGCTGGGCCTTATCATACTTTCTACAATGCATACAAAGACTTGGACCGTAAAAAAAGAGGAAACTGTCTAGAACACTATAACAAAGAAATGTCTCCAACCCTGCTCTCCTTATGGAATTAGCTTTTGAATATGAGCATGAATAGGATAAAGAACTGATTTATCTGATGGATTACTTTATCTGTCTGTCCCATGCAACTGCTTCATTATGGTGTCTTAAACTTGTCAAAGAAAAGCCTAATACATTGCAGCAAGCACATTCTTGGCTGACAGTGAGGTAAAGTTTAGCTGCACAGGTCTTGCTATTAATAATTGTGGTATTGTTGATGTTAGATGCAAGTCCAAGAGATATCTAAACTTCTCTTCATCCACATAAAACTTGGCCGGGCCATTTTTACATTTTTTTAATTTATTTATTTTTGCATGTGAGAGACTTACAATTCATGGCGTTATCAAACAGATCATTAGAAAGGCTTTCGAACTGGGATTGTTCTTTTTCTGAACTATTTCAGTAAGATAGCCAGCTGGAATCTATTGGTGGTTTCTGTAAGTTAGGGGGGGAAGAGGGGGCTTGAAACAGGGAGATGGAGTATCAGGGCCTCAACTTCCACATGTGTTTCACCAAACATAATTGGTTTATTCTGGAGTAACATTTGCAAACTAATGTAAAATTGCCTATAAGACAGAATAGGTCAGAGAAAGCAATTTCATTGTTCTTATTTTCATTGACATCTATAAAAGGTCAACATTTTTTAGGATTTCATCCCAAATTTGTTCTCATAACAGGTATTTTTTACTACTTTGAAAAATATGCCTTAAGACAATTAGTATTGCAATATTCCATCCATTGCAAAATTATTTCTGTAAATAGAGTACTATCTGTCTCAACATACACATTAGATAAAACTAACTATATCTGAGTTTGTGAAATGTACACTTTAAAGAAGACTCAAAAAACAACACTGTGGCCTTAATTATTACTCTTCCTTTCAAGGAAACTGATCCATGCTATTTCTCCTTGGCTTGTTTTTTTTTTTCAACCATTTAAATCATTTTCTAATATCATAGCCATGTAGGGCCACGACAAAGCTCGCTGAAGCCTTCAGATCACCTGCCAAAGAAGAGGAGGCCTGGAGAGAGTGGGACTTCAGTTCTGGACACTGGGCTGGGAAGCTGACACCAAGGAAGACAATCAGAAGTCCAAATACAAGTGACCAATGTGTCTATCATAACTAACTGGGCTCAATTCCAAGCCAATATCTTTATATACTGGGGTAGGGCCTAGCAATTGGGCTGTGAAAACAAGAATTTCCAGGCAGTGGCAATACTCTGGGTCAAGTGAACAGGCAGTAGGGTTTTCATCTCAGGTGATCTCTTTAGTTACTAACAAGCCTTTCACCATCACTTGGGGGATCCCGAGGAGTAGGGAATCGGAGATCAGGCAAAGGACTTCCCAGGCAGAGTTTCAGAAGCAAATAATAACTAAGTTCTAGTAATTAAGATCTTTATTTTCTTTGTTAAAAGATTTCCTAACTGCCCAAGCTCACAGTAAGGACACTTTTGCATTTGAAAAATGTGTTCCTTAGCAATACTCCACATGTATATATAGTCTTGCAGTTTTCAAAGAACCTGCACATCTTACTGTTCACACCATACCTGAAACAGGGGTGTAACAGATATTTTCACTTTCACCTTCCCAAAGGAGGACTGAGAACTGCATAGCAGCGGGACCAGGACCCCCGTGGGCCTCCCCTGCACTTTTCCAGGGTGCTGTACATGGAGCCTTGACGGAAGCAGATGATGTCAAGCTCCCTCTTGCTGATCTTTTCCATATGTTTGTGAGAGAATGCGGATGGAAGCAACCCACTGTCTTGGCTGTGCACTGGCCCTTGTCATCACCCAGTTCCTTCTCCTAAACATCAGTGTTCTACTCGGAAGAAAATCTCCCATCCTATTGCCGTTTCACTCCCACTAAACCCACTTGAACTTCACGGAGATCTCAGTCCCTGAATCCTCCCTTTGTCTTCCCCATTTAGCTCTCTTCTCTTCCAATCTTTATTAGCATCCTCATGTTCTACCAAGTTTGTCCTCCTGCCACATTTACCTGACAAGGCCCTTGTCATAGATCAATCCAACTGTCTACCTCCAGGCGAGGTTTTAGAGTGACCCTGAATTGATGTTATAAAATTTTCTCTCTTTCTCTAAGTAGGACACTTTCCCATTTCTGTAATGTGCGCTCAACTTTTACCACCATCCTAATGCCCTTACCGCACTTCTGCCCTGCTCGTTTTCTCAGATGATGTGTCTACCTCATCAGGATCTTCAAATGCCTCCTTCTCCAGAGATTTCATGGTCCTACAGCATCATTTGCTCACTCAGTCTTGCTTTTCTTGCCCACCTTGGCCTTGAATCTCATGTCCTGCTATATTCCCTTAGGGATCCTTACATAATCTTCATTTCCACTCTACTCAACCTATCCTTTAATGCCAGCTACTTCCCAAAATTTAAAAAAAAAACAAACAAACACACAAAAAAAAACTTCACAATTAAGTTTCTTAAAGGAGCTATACTCCCCTACTTCCATCCTCTGGAGTCCGTCACTTCACATAAATCTCTACACTGTCTATGATGCAGTAGACCACAGAGTAGTCAAATAGATAAAATGTGCCCTTCAAAACTTGTCTATTTTGTCTATTTCTGCTTCACTTTTTCAAGAACCAACTATAATGTGAAACGTGCCATTTTTAAAAGTTTTGTTATATGACTGATTCTTTGGTGGGGGCAGGATCTTGGAAAAAAATTACTTCCAGGTTTAATTTGGTCATAAATATATTATCCATTATTCTAATTATGTTATATTTTCAAGGAACAGTCAATGGAACAGAAACATATGAATCAATAAAGTATTTCTATTAAAGATAGTTTGCATTTTATTAAAATTTCACAAAAATAAAATATGTTTCATAACCAGAGTTCACTTCATGGTTTGTGTTTTAACAAGAAAGTCAGCCTTTTGTGGAAATAGAGAGGTTGTTGTGTGTTTTTTCAATGCGCGTGTGGTTTTACTTATAAACCTAAAAAAAGTAGCTCTTTATATTCAAGCTTTTGGTAATTCTTCAACGCAAGTCCCCAGTGTATTGATTTTACATTGAATGGCTGTGAAGCAGTTCAATATTCAGAGTTTACTCTTCCGTGCCCTGAATGCCTATGTCTCTTACTTGTTTGGAGTCTGAGTTCATTTAGACATGGTCTCGCTTCTATCAGGCTGGAGGCCAAAGACCTGAGATAATTGCATGACTGCTTCAGGAATGTTTTTATAGTTCCTCATCCAGTTTAAGATGGAGGAAAGGAGGGTATGTCGGAGGGCTCCATGGGGATATTATTGGTGTGTTCGGGCATGGCTTATTATGCGGGAATGGGGCATTTACATTTAATTATGGAGCAGTTGTTCGAATGTGGAAAATGTTTATTTGAATGTACACAGATTATGCAGTACTGCCCTTACCCTTAAATGCAAAACATGGCTTTCTCTCTCTGTGGTATTTTGGAATTTCACCCTGTTTTGAGGCAAAAACAATGTTTAACTGCCTTTATCCACGCACAGGAAAGCCTTTCCGGCGCCAGTTGCTTCCCAATAGGGAATCCCTTCACAGTAAATTGCATCACTTACTCTCATTGTGGTGATGGTGGGGTCTCAAAACCAAACCAAACCAGCCATGATGTGGGCTGTGAACACGGAAGGTGCAGAACCCAAGTGCTGCTAACTCCAAGAGTAAGTGGCTCTTCAAATTAACCAGGATACTACATAGGATCTATTTCTGGTTTCCAACCCACTGGGACACATAGAATACATGTTTCTATAATGAGGAGATCCTGAGGAGAGGGCAGATTTTTTTAACCATCAAGGATCACAAGAGGGCTTATTTGTTTCTCTCTTCCTCGTGGACACATGGTTATATTATTCTGAGGCTGATGATCCAATTGTGGACTCTACTAGCCACTGATTTCTCCTGCTTTTCCCTCCGGCTCCCAGCCTGATAGAAAACACATTGCTCATTAGCAACCCCACCCAAAGCTGAGCAGGAGGAATAAAATCTGCCGAAACACAGCCTGTCCTGCTCCTTGTTAGTAGTTCTCACTGAAGAGCACATGGAAACTGCTCATTAAACCGAGGCTTCTGGATTATGAGAAGATGTCAATTATCTACGTACCTCTCAATACCATGGATAATTGAGAGTTGGTCACACTGTTGCCAGAGGAGTGGGTGGGTAAATTCCTCTGTCACTAGTGGGAGTGGGGTTCTTGCCATATTTTCAGAAAAGGAATATTCTAAGACTCTCACCAGAGAATGAATGATTTTTATTTGTATGGAATTATATTTCTTGGTTTGTAAAGTCCCATTGTCTTTAAACCAGCTCTGGAAAATATGTAGCTGGGGCTCCAACAGAGCTAAAACAGAGACAATGTCCAGAGTTTTCTTTCCATGGTGAAGCTGAGTCCGATGTAGCATTAGGGCAGATTTAGTCATCAGTCCACTGTGTGTCCCCTGCAACAGGAGGCCCACGAGAGCAAAAGGGCCAAGAGTGCAAGAGAGCAAGCGCCAAGAGAATTTACTTTGTTCCTGAGTTAAGTATCTCATGTTTTGTGCCCTATTCTAGCCACGGACTTGCTCTCAGGTGTGACTTGCCAGTAAGTATCTTCCTACATCCCCCAGATTTTACTGGGCATGTGTCTAAACTGCCTTTATCCAGTCCTTTCCCCCATCAATCTGTGGGGCAAAGACTTGGAGAGTATCAAACTGTAGCTTTATGGCAAAGCTGTATAAATGGCATGCCTATATTATCTCGTCTTCTCTTTACTCTTTTCCTATTAATAATAACCAGGTTATTAACAGTTATCAACACTACCAGACACTTAGACCACAATAATTTATTTCTTGTTTAGGTTTATCTCTGCTTTCTCCACATCCCTTAGACTACAATATTATTTTCTAAATGTCTGGCTTTTTTATTATCAAGCCTGAAACCTTCCCTGAAAGTATTTCAAAGGTGGCGGTCATCTCCTTCAGTAACTGAAGTAGCAACAAAATACTAGACATATGGCCATGTATATTATACTTGCCTGAGAGTAATAAAAATAAATAAAATCCTTGAGTCCTGTGTGAAAGGTAGATTCCAGGTGTCACTTACTTTCTTCACACAAAACACATTAGGTGATACAATCTGAGAAAGAGAAAAAAATTAAGAAGCCTGTCAGATCTTGAGAATTTAATAGGCTTTAACTATTCTGAATTAGATGTGAATGTTTTGAGACCATTAAGTTGGATTATTTTTCTTCTTTGTTACATATGAGCTATATTGGATTTTAATTTTAATTTTAAACATGAGGAATTCAAAGTAAGTGAAATTAAACTGAAATCTTATCTGCAGACCAGGCTAGAGTTTTATACACACATATATTAGACTATTATGCTTCATCATGATGTTTTAATTAAGAAGAAACAAAGGGATTTGGGAGGAATCTAGAGTGATATATAAATAGAGCAAGAGTTCAATTGAGAGAGAAAAATAAAATCGAAATAAAAGATATTTCTATGAACATGTAAGGCATGGATCTAGAAATTTACTCTATTGCTAAAAGTGAACAGTAATGAGCTAACATTAAAAAATTGTCATGAGTCGGATTCAGATGTAACCTCTGTTGTCATCCCAGATAACAGTGGAAGAAAAGAAAAAAACACCTAAGGATTAAAACTGATAAGGAGCAAAATGATTATTTGTTCATTCATTCAAAAACCATCAATCTAACATCGAAACACTAGGACTGGATGAAGAAGTAAGCTCTCCTCTGCTTGCAAAGAGCTCCAGAGAAAAATGTGGCAATACTAAAATGCAAACATTACTAGTATACCAACAATCCTTGAGCTAGAAGGTGGCAATGAGCAGTCATCAAAAGTACCTAACTTTCCCAAGAATCCTCAACTATTCCTTCTAAAATTAATGGTGTCAAATCATTAGACATAAAACTATATATACACACACACACACACACATATTAGGCCCGATGCATGAAAATTCATGCAAGAGTAGGCCTTCCGTCCCCCAGCTGCCAGCACCAGCTTCCCTCCAACACCCGGGACCTGGGCTTCTCCCCTCTGGCTGCCTGCAGGCACCTGGGATCAGGTGCCTTCTACACACCCCCTACTGGGGATTGAGCCCGCAACCTGGGCATGTGTTCTTGACCGGAATCAAACCTGAGACCCTTCAGTCCTCAGGCTGTTGCTCTGTCCACTGAACCAAACCAGCTAGGGCCCCTCCTTTTACTTTATCCCCATTATAACTCAATCACTAAAGAGACAGTATCATTAGAAAACAGAACTTGTTTTAATCCCCAAGGATTCACTGCCACAAGGATAGATAACTAATACTCAGAATCATTAATCTAAGTCAATTTTATTCCTTTCAATAACATTTTATTGACCACCTACTATGTACCAGTGAAATTCCTTAGCTAAAGCACTCCCTCTCAAACCATAGTGTTTATGCTCCTAAAAAAACCTGGTTGGAGAATTCATAGGATAGGAACCAAAGACCTTACGAAAAAATTAAATCAGGAGGACCTACTTACAACACAATCTATGAAAATGCTGTTTTACCTTTTCCTAACGTTATCATGGTTCTCTCACTCTTGGCAAAAATTTAGAACATTGTCATCCCCCACCTACCCACTTGCTTATAGTCTCAAAAACAAAGTATTTGTTAATTAAGGACTTCACAATATTCATTTAAGATATACTTTCACTGAGTGGCACATATTATTATTTAACATAAAACACCAAGTGGCAATGCCCTTGGTGCAAAAATAAAATAATAAATTTTTACAACCTATGGGATAAATGTGACTGACTATATAGAGAACTAAATGTAGCTGATCAATATCATAATGCCAGGCACCCTGTGTTTATCAGGCATGTGACATAAGGCTAGTCCAAACTGAGACATGCTTTAAGTGTAAAATACAGCCCACATTTCAAATACTTAGAATGAAAAAAGAATGCAAACAATATCATCAATAATTTTTATGTTTATTGTAAGTCGAAGGGATATTTTTGATATATTGAGTTAAATAAAACATTGTTAAAATTAATTTCATCTATTTATTTTTAGTATTTTTAATGTAACTACTAGAAAATTTAAAATTATACATGTGGCTTGCATTATTGTTCTATTGGAAAGACCTTGTACAGAGAGGACCAGGCAGAAGAATATAGGTCTATCCTATGAGAGATGCCTGGCATTACCCAGTGACTGCAACAATTTTAGTTTTGAAGCTTATTGTTGCCTGCCATTCCTGGATCTTTGATCAAATATACTTTCATTTATAAAAAAAATTATAAAATTATAAATCAGAAGTTTCTGATATATGCCCTTGTTCATAGTAGGGGAGAAAATCAGTTAAAGCCCTACCCACAAATTAAAAGTGCAGAAACAGAATAAAGAACCTGCTCTGAATTAACCCCTTAGATTTAGGCAGTCTGTCATCAGTAAGTCTATATTTTAATGCCTAATTTTATACATATTATATATCAATATAACAATATAACAATAGTTCATATTGGTAGCTGAGGGTTAAATCAACTTTCTTAAACCACATTCCAAGGGTATTGGTAGCAATGAGTCAATCTGTTCTCTCAGCTGTACATCATATAGACTAAGAATGCACACTGAACTCTTCCATGGGTTTCTAAATGATGGTTTCTACTAAATTTGGCTTCCTTGCTGTGACCCTGAATTAAACAAAATAAGATGATGAATTTTGTTTTCTGAATTAAATTAAAACTTCCAAATTAAGCTATAATATAAAAATAAAACTACAGAAAAAGCTGGCTCTATCCAAAGTATCAGAGGATCTGCCCAAAGTCTAACTAGATGACATCAGAGGATGCAAATGGCTGATTCCCAGGAAAAGAAGACCAATAGAAAGATTTGTGTAATTTGGAATTAGTTGCTGACATTTAAAAATCATGATTTACATTAAAATCATGCTTCTCATTTGTCTAGGAAAGCAGAATCAGAAGGATTGCTATCAACTGACATGCACCCTTTGGCTCATCTGAGATCCCACTACTTCCCACTGACTCCTGCTTCATTTTTCTTACCTCGCTGTTCCCTGTGTGCATTTGAGTTTGCAATCCTTAATCTAGGAAAATTTTGGTAAGTGCATAATAACTATTAATGTCAACATTATAGGATAATGAGCATTACCCAGGACACTTGGATACATAAACTCACACCAGTCCTTCAATACAAATAATCACACACATTCACTGGTGCGCGCGCGCAAAGACACACACACACACACACACACAATGAAGATACATTTTCTTAAGGTTGCTGGTTCATACAAGCACCATTAAAACAAGGATTTCAGTACAAGTTATAAAGTTGAGTTATGTAAATGATCCCAGCAAACAACAGTAGTAAGTCAGTAAGATGAGAGAGACACTGATATAAAGTGTGTTGATGTGCAGGTTAACACCCTTCATCCAAAAGGCTCTGGTCTAAAATCTGGGTCAAGTTGAGAACCTGGGGGAAGGACTGAAATTTTCCTATTGCAGTAGTTAACATTATTCCTGTGCTACCCCATAGTTTGTCACTCTGCCTGCTTGTCTGTTTGTTTTATTATACAGGTTAGCAGTGCCCTTGCTGGCTGTCCATCTACCTCACTCCTGGGAACAGAAGGGCATACTAGCTATTTCCACAGATCCCTAAGGGTCAGGGTTCCCTGGTTGCCACCCGGCCCATCATGGTATTTATGTCCACCTTGCCTCTGACAGTTAAGTGTCAGCACCTGATTTGCCATTCTGGAATCCAATCACCTTCACTACTATTAGAGTGCTCAGTCCCACTGCAGTATCTCTTATCAACCCTGGTTTACAGAGGACAACTGTACTGGTGCCCCACCTTCCCCCACTAACATTCCTCATCAGTGAAAGATTTCCCAGGGACAACTCCAGTCAAAAGAAGTTTCACCTAAATTCTTACTCCTCTTCCTCCTGCGCCCAATTTAAAAATCACTTCTATGGAAAACCATACTTCAGACTGATAATAATAACTTTAGTTAATTATGCAATATATTGATAAATATATATACATATATATATCATCATAAAAATTTAAACATAAATAAATAGGTACCATAACTATTAAGCACTTCCTATCTACCAGGCACCGAATGCTGAATTAGGATCATGCCATTCAATCCTCACTATAACCACTGCAATGGGCAATATTTTTATCTCCATTTTAGTGCTAAGAAAACTGAGGCTTAACAGATTGGGATTGGGATTCAGTGGGAACACTTTAAGTCCTCTGTTGAGTTTCATAGGTTGAACAAATATTTGTTGAAGAGAGTGAAATGTGGAAGGAAAGAGATGGAGAACATGGGAAGAGAAGACATGAGGGGTTCAGGGGAGAGATGTGGATCCTCTCCATTCTCCACTCTGGAGAAGCTCTAGTGCAGCTTCCAAACCAAGAGCTGCTGTGTATCCCCTCTCACCACCTCAACCTCAAGCTCTGCCTGTGACACAAGAAAAAACACGTGCACATTTCACACTCGTAACCAAGTGCAGTTGAGTAGGTAAGCATCAGATGGTTCTGTGAAAGAGACCAGACCATCGCCGCCTTTGCTCTCTCTCAGCCTAGACAATGCACCTTCAGGCCTTACCTCTGCGCCCCAAGTCCCTGACTCTCAGACTAAACATGCTGATTGCCAATGAAAACAAACAGCTTTACTGACAACCAAGTTCTGCCTGGATGATTTGCGTTTAAAATAGAAAACTACAAAGCATGCTCTGTCCCTAAAGGAATTTGCTCCTATTCTGCTGTTTCTTCATGCCGAGGAAAGAATCTGATATGTGAAATAGCTAGTTGTGCTCTGGCTCAAGTATATCACAGGGGTATCTGCATGGATAAATTTAGGGGAAAAGAAAAATCTTGAAATGAGAATAAGAATCAAAAGTTAAAATCCTGTTTCAACTCTATACTGATCAGTCTTTCAAAAAAAAAAACAAAAAGCTGCTAGAGAACGAGCATGCTGTCACTCTCCAGACATGTGGCTCTGAAATTACTAACAGATACCAAATTCTAGGCTTGATCTCATTTCTTGTCTGGCTTTGCTTTTAAGTCTATCATTGATGCTGAGGATTCAAGCTGCTTCCCCAACTCATAACAAGCCCTTTTCAGAGATGGGTCTCCCATGCTCCTGCTGCCTGTATCAATGAGGAGCATAAGTTTCAAATCAAACTTCAAAAGAATAATTTTCTTGGGACATTATCCTGTAATGGGTTTCTAATACAGTCTTCATCGGGGGTTTAATATCTCTATAGAAAGTAATCTAGTGAGAGAAAATGTAGAGTCCTGGAGAAAGGAGGCCAAAAGAGCCTAAATTGGAGCTAGATTTGGTATTTCCCCCGTGCTGGGTTGGGGCTGGGAGGCGGGGAAGGACAGCTGAATCCTGGTGGTGTTATTATACATCTGGGTCTGATTCCAAAGGCAGAAGTTTAATCTTACTCACCTTTGGGAAACTGAGCTTTAGACTTAGGTTCCCTGACATATGAGGCCATGACCCTGTTCAGTCTGATCCCACATGGTGCATGCAACATGATCCCCATGTAAATACTTCAAAACCACAATTGATTGGAATTCTCAAGGAAGGAGATGTTCTAGGTCATTGGGTTTTTCTGGTCAAGTCACAATTACATAGAAAAATCCTTTCTATTTCAACCCTCAGGATCAAAAATGTTTATAAAGGCACTTGTCTATTTTCCTGATTTATTAACTGCAGCACAGGAAATACAATGCCATCTCTATTTGATGATCAGATACTTGCAGTCCCTAAGGTCATACTTTGGGGATCAGTTACTTTGGTGTTATTAAGAAATAGAGGCAGGTAGGGAACCAAGATGGCAACATAGGTAAATGCTTATACTCACCGCCTCCCACAACCACATCAAAATTACAACTAAAATACAGAACAACCATCATCCAGAACTGCTGGAAAGCTGACTGAATGGAAGTCCTACAACTAGAGAAGTAAGAAAGAAAGCACATTGAGACTGGTAGGAGGTGAGGAGGTGCAGAACGGGCTGGCCCGGCACCCACCTATGCCACTCTTTTAATCAGGAGAGAGATCTTCTCTGCGGAGGCCACCCTTGAGGAGCAAGGAGTCCCAGCCCCAACCCAGAAGCCCAGCTCATGGTCCCAGAGCTGGGAAAAAAAGTCCCCATAACTATAGGCTGTGAAAACCAGTGCAGACTGGGGCTCAGTGACACAGAGGCTGCCAGAGACCCAGCTGTTCCTCTTAAAAGGCCGGCACCACGAACTGAACTTACAAAGTCCCACTTCCTCTGAGTTCCAGCACCAGGGCGAGGCTCTGGGGGACACATTTGTCTGGCATTGGGGCAGGAAGTTGGGGGCTGCTTTCTCCCAGACGGACGTACTCACAGGGATCATTGTCCTGTGCTGAGATCTCCCTGGTCACAGGGCTGACTGGCAGCCATTTCTGTTTGCTCCACTCTGGTGATTCCCTAAGATGCCACCTCATCTATATTACAGCCCCACCCAAACTGCCTGTAGCTGTTTTTGCATATGAATGGCCTGTCACTGCTCAAGCTAAATTTTCTCAAATAAGCTGCAGCTGGGACAAGGAGCCCCAAACCTATCAATAAAAGGCCCAAGACCTGGCACCAGAACCAGCACTAGCCTGCCTTGCTTCATAGCTGGGCCTCGTCTGGGCACTTCCAAACCCAATACAAAGAGGAGGAATCTGAAGATCACTCTGTAGCTCCTGCTGGGTGGCCCCAGGCATTGGCTGACTTTGCACCTCCCTGGAGACCCAAGAGCCAGTGTACCCAGTGGTCAGTGTCAGACCATTCCAGATTACAACTCTTCACATCCATAAGTGATACACTCAAGGGGCAGACTTAGTGAGCACCAAAGCAAGTCCTGCTCCATAGGGGTGTCTCCTGCATAGCAGCTCTCCCACTGTAGCCACAGCTGGTCCTCACAACCAATTGACCTCGATGTCAATTTCACCCAGTGACACCAATAGCAATCAAGTCTTAACTACAACAAGACTGTGCTCAGGTGACTGGGGAGGCTGAGCCACTAGGACACCTACACAAAGCCTCTCTACCAACTCAAGGAGATATAGTAGCTCTACCCAACACATAGAAACAAACACAGGGAAGCAGTCAAAAGAATCCAAAAATATGAAGATAGTGTAAGTAGCGTCTGGGACAACATCAAGCGTACCAACCATTTGCATCATGGGGATGCCAGAAGAAGAGAGCAAGGTATTGAAAACCTTTTTGAATAAATAATGACAGAAAATTTCCCCTACCTAGTGAAAGAAATAGATTTACAAGTCCAGGAAGCATAGAGAGTTTCAAACACGAGGAGCCCAAAGAGGACCACACCAACACACATTATAATTAAAATGCAAAGGGCTAAAGACAAAGAGAGAATCCTAAAGACAGTGAGAGAAAAGCAGTTAGTTACCTACAAGGGAATGCCTATACAACTGTCAGCTGATTTCTCAACAAAAACTGTGCAGGCCAGAAGGGAGTGGCAAGAAATATTCAAAGTGATGAATAGCAAGGACCTACAACCAAGATTACTCTACCTAGCAAAGCTATCATTTAGAATTAAAGGTCAGATAAAGAGCTTCACAGACAAGAAAAAGCTAAAAGTTCATTACCACCAAACCAGTAGTATATGAAATGTTGAAGGGTATTCTTTAAGAAGAGGAAGAAGAAGAAAAAGATAAAAGATATGAACAACAAAATGGTAACAAATACATACCTATCAGCAATTGAATCTAAAAATCAAAATAAATGAATAAGAAATCTAATGAACAGAATTGGTGAATAAAATAAAATCAGAGGAATGGAAATGGAACAGACTGATAATTCTCAGAGAGAAGGGGAGTACAGGGGTAGGAAGAGATTAAACAAAAATCTTATATGCATATATGCATTACCTATGGACATAAACAATAGGATAGCAAAGGCCTGAGGCAGGGCAGGAATTGGGGGGAGGGGGGCAATGAGGGGGGAAAAAGAGGGACATCCGTAATAATCTCAACAATAAATATTTAAAAAATAAATGAAAATAAAAGAAAAAGAAATAGAGGCAGAGCTTCCCTGACATCAGGTTACAGTTTATGAGGGTTTAGTATAAAGTCACCATCAATAGGCATTTATTGTCCTTTCACCTATTTATCAAATTATAGGGTTAAAAAAAATCTAATAATGGATAATTCTGATTATTTAAGAATTTGAATGTTTATATTCTCTTGCGTAGACTTTCCTGTGGGGGGAAAGTCTTCCATTTTGACCTGAGAGAGAGCCCATTTCTAACTAGCCCCATGGTTCACATAGCTATCACGAAACCTACTAAAAAATAAAGTGAAATAATATAAATTAAGTTGAAAGCAACCTAAACTTATGCTTCCAGACCTGAGTTGCTGTTGTTTAGGTAAAATGAGACTGCTATGATACAGTGGGAGTACTGTTTAAATTCAAAAGCCTTCAAAGGTTATTTCTGCTTCAGTTCAAAAGGAAAAGACCTCTCAGTAATCTCAGGAGAAAGTTTTTGTACTCAAATCCTCCTGAGTGGCATAGCTCTGGAGTAATGACAGATAAATCAGGCCGAAGTCACGCACACTAAGACCAAGAATGAGCAGCAAGACTAACCACAGCAATGGGGACTTGGAGTGCCAGCAGGCGCAGAAAGATCTTAGCCGGCAGTTTCTTATGCCCCTGTTCTCCAAAGGTTGTGTTTTTCCTGGCGAGAGAGGAGGCGGGAGGTGCATTTCCTAACTTGACAACAGTCTCGTGCTTTCTGAGTAAGAAGAGCACTAATGAACACACAGCCCCCCTCTCCTTTCCATCAGCTTCTTGTTTGCCAGCATCCCAGTGTTTATGGCTTCTCATGTTTGTAACAGATACCCTCACCATGACCAATTCTAACTTGACCTATGCCTCACTGATGGCCATCCAGACTTCGATGCCAGGCAGCAAGGCCTGGGGTGGAGTGGAGGGATGAAAACCTGCCCCGGGAAGGAAGGAGAGGAGATGAAGGGCACACGCAATGGGTCCATGTCAACAGTACTAACCCTAAGCTCATCTGTCTGCCTTTCCTACCTATTTTTAGTAGAACTTTGCCAAGTACAAGACAAAAAAAAACAAACCAAAAAAAAAAAAAACGTGTTTCCATTTGATCCTGCCCATATGCTACCCACAATGAAGTCTTTAATACCTGCCTATTTGTCTGGATGATGCAAACGTATGTAAGTAACATTCTACCACTTAAGAGTAAGATGAACAAATAGTCCTGGCCAGCTAGCTCAGGTAGTCGGAGTGTCATCCCAGTATGTCAAGGTTGCGGGTTCAATCTCCAGTCTGGGCCCAAACAAGAATCAACCAATGAGTGCACAAATAAGTGGGACAACAAATCTATATCTCTCTATTTCACATACACCTTCCTCTCTCAAAAAAAAAAAAATAGTAAGAAAATTTCCTTTTTGACTTAAGGCTCAAATCTGTTTCAGTGTGAACCCACCAAGACCTAAACTTTCAGCAGGTCAACAAAATGATCCTTGTATCTGAAGCTGCAGCTCTCTTTTACTTCCAGCTCTCCTGCAAGGAGTCCAGTACTTCGGACTTTAGCAACAGAACCTTGGAAGGACAAGGAACAAGGAGATGCAGCCAGGAGAGGAATGTCGGGTTTCAGACACATTATGTACACAACAGTGCTGCTTAAACCACTAAGATTCCCATTCCATTGATCCTAATTTCTTTCAGATTGCTCAGCGGGGCTGCTAATCAAAGCCAGCAAATACATACCAAGACAAGCCAGGGGGGAAATGACCTCTCTTTACCCAGGTCAGCTGCCAAGAGGGCGGTAAACAGTCAGAATGAACAAACACACCATTGCTGATGCTTTAATTCTATAATTAGAAAAATATTCAGTTAAAATGCCAGACCCAAATTTGTAGAGTATTTGTGAAGTACAGTCCTAAAAATCGGTTTCAGATCCCTGTGTTAAGTGCAACACTGCTTTTGACCCATTTTTTAATATTGGCTTAGTCAGAAAGGGCTGAGCGAAGGGTCTGGAAAAGTAGATGTCTCAGGAAGAAAGAACAGCTATTTTTTTAACAGCAGGCTTAAAATACAAAGATGAACACAAAATCAGTACACCTGAAAAGAGAAGATTGATACCTTTTCAAGCTGTTATAAACTTTAAGTTTACAATTTAACTGTAGGTTTACACAACATACAAAGAACAATAGATCCTAATCTATCCTAATTTGTGAAAAAATCAGAATAGTTGAGGCTAAAGAAATTATTTTTTAACCTGGATATATTTTAAACATAGTCTTAAGTGACATTTTGAATGTAATAAGTAGAACAAGATCTAGAGAAGAATATCATTTATGTAGTTGTAAAATACATGTACACAAAACAACAATAAACATTTAATAAGAGTGTATACCAAAATCAAAGAACAGTGAGTGCATTAGAATAAATATCTGTAAGAGTGACCAAAGCGGTAAGAGTGGAGAATGGAGATAGAGAGATAACACACACGAAAAAATTTTAAAAGAGAGAGAGAGAGAGACCCGGCGGTATTCAATGGTGGCAAGCGGAGCGTTCTGGTGATCTCCCTCGCTCTCAGGCTCTCACCGCTGCGGCAGCCCGCTCGCTCTGTGATGCCCAGGCCGGCTACTCCTCCGTCACGCTCGCTGCGACTCCGCCACCATGTTCACAGAGAGCCTGGTCCAGGGCTCCATCCTGAAAGAGGTGCTGGAGACGCTTAAGAACCTCATCAGTGAGGCCTGCTGGGACATCAGCTCGAGCAGCGTGAACCTGCAGAGCGTGGACTCGTCCCACGTCTCTTTGGTGCAGCTCACTCTGCGTTCTGAGGGCTGTGACCGCAACCTGGCCAGGGGTGTGAACCTCACCAGCATGTCCGAGATACTAAACTGTGCTGGCAACGAAGACATCACTACCCTAAGGGCTGAAGATAATGCGGACACCTTGGCACCAGTATTTGAAGCTCCACACCAAGAAAAGGTTCCAGACTGTGAAATGAAGTTAATGGATTTGGATGTTGCACAACTTGGAATTCCAGAACAGGAGGATAGCTGTGTAGTAAAGATTTTGCCTTCTGGTGAATTTGCGCGTGTATGCCGAGATCTCAGTCACACTGGAGATGTGTTGGAATTTCCTGTGCAAAACATGGAGTGAAATTCTCTGCCAGTGGGGAACTTGGAAATGGAAATATTAAGTTGTCACAAACAAAATGTTGATAAAGAGGAAGCTGTTGCCATAGAGATGAATGAGCCAGTTCAGCTAACTTTTATACTGAGATATCTGAACTTCTTTACAGAAGCTACTCTGCTCTCTCCTATAGTAACACTCAGCATGTCTGCAGCTGTACCCCTTGTTGTAGAGTATAAAATTGCTGATACAGGACATTTAAAGTACTATCTGGCTCCCAAGGTCGAGGATGAAGGCGGTTTTAAAATCCAAGAAAACAAAACTAAGCTCTTTGAGAACTGCTTCTGAGATTTCAACATGCTTTTAAAAGTCTCTTTTGTCACCAAATTTGTACCTGAGTACATATGTAGATAATGTTTTCTGTAAATAACCTATTTTCCATTCTCTACAATTTAAAGCATAATCTCAAGTCAAATCTGGTCTTATTAACCTAGAACTTCTGCCTTATCTAGAAATAGTTTTTAGAATTTTTATAACAAAGGGTTTTGACTATTAATGCAGTTTTAATAATTGTGGGGGTTTTTTTCAATTTAAATAGAAGTTATTTGAATTTCAGATATAAAAGGAAAAAAAAACTTTGCATGGATCAATGATGGCACTGTGCTCTGAGCTAAGAAATCTAATTATATCAGTTTTATGTACCAGAGTCCAAAAATTATAGTCACAATCAATAAAGCTTATACGTAAATATAAAAAAACAGTTAAAAAAAAAACAAAGGTAAGAAAAAAACAAAACCCAGCGATGCTAAGCTAGTTCAACATGAAATGTAATTACTATAGGCCAATGATTACTATGCCTGCGGTTCAGGACCCAAAAAAATTTGTTGGGGAAAAAAATCAATGATAAATGTTACTTAAAATGTGCTCTCTTTTCTTAATGTCTCTCATTAATTTTAATCCCAAAATGAGAGACTAAAACCAAATCTGAGCTTTGATCTCCTCTTGTGAAAGACCATCTCCAGGCATATGTGGAAATAAGGGTACAGATTTGAAATACGATGAACATCAAAACTTGGTGATGAATTAGATATGAAGTAAAGTGTGAGGTCAAGGAATATACACAGGTGACTTAGGGAAGTGGGTGGATAAGAACTGAGAAAAGGAGCCTTGGTGGAAGAGAGGGTGATGGTGATTAAATATCTTTATATTCAGTGCATTTGTGATTTTTATAAGGCCATTTCTCCAATACCGGCCAGTGATTTAAGGTCAAAGGTCAAGTCTGGTGAAGTATTTCTATAATGACTCAAAGACTTCCCTGATGATTTGGTTTAATCCAGAGACAAAAGGCAGAATTTTTTTTAAATCTTTCCTGAATAGTATTTCTCACAACTAAGGTTTTGATGAGCACAGAGTGGCAGAGAATTTGAGGCCACATTCTTTAAAGTTTTCCATCCATGTTACACAATCATCTAAAAACCAGAGGCTTCGCAGTTGTCCACGCGGTATTTTCCAAAAATGCACCACCCACACTCTCTTACAGTGTGATGCCCATACCCCTTCACCCAGAAATGAGGTCCCCACTCCCTCACTTTGAACCTGGTGACCTTTGTAACTGCTTCAACCAATAGATTATGTTGAAAGGGACACTGACTTCCCAGGCTTGGTCACGGAAGGTGATGTGGTCTCCACATGCCTTTTCTCTCTCCTGGGATTCATAACTTGGGAGATCAGAGCTAACATTTAAGAAGTCTGCCTATCCTGAAGCTGGCATATTGGAAAAGCCACATGAAGAGACTACGCAGACAGAGGGACATCCAAGAGACCCTACTATTCCAGCCCCAGACTTTGAGAGCCCCCATCCTCACAACCTGCCACGTGACGGAGGAGCCTTCAAGAGATCCTTGGCCCCAGCCACAATCTTAACACAACAGCATGATAGACAGAAGCCAAAACTGCCTGCTCGGCCCCTCCTGAATCTCTGACCACAGACACTGTCATCTCTGAGTTTTATTTTAAAATCATTTTTGTTGTTTTAAACCACTAAAGTTGGGGATGAATTCTATGCAGAAATAGATAACTGATGGAGCAGTCTTTCATGATAACTCATACAGCACCCTACAGGGATGGGCACCCCACTTCACTACGAGAGAAAAATCTGTGATTAAGCCTCAGAGATGGATGCTTAAGATTCTCATTTATTTGCTTTTGTTGTTTGTTAATATACACTTAGTACTTCCTCTATACTAGGCACTGTTTTTCCCAACCCATGGAATCAGTTACTATTTTATGGATATTTTACACTGGAGGAAACTAAAGCACAGTTGAGTAACTGCCAAAATTCAACAAACTACCCACAGAGGGGCATCTTCCAGGGAGGATCCGACTCCAGGCCCTCCTTTCACATCATGCTCATCTGCTTTGGTCACTTCTCATGACTGAGTTCAGTTATAAACTTTTAGGGGTGAGGACGAAACTGAAATGAAACTATAAGAAGACAAACGTGGCTAAATAAGCCTACTGAAAATGGTTGCCCTAATAATACTGCTTTGCATTTTGTGTACCCAAGCAAAGTAATGCTCTAATACTACAGAACAATAATCTATTACAGACCCATAATCTAACTAGTGTGTGCAAAACATGAATATACAATAAATCTAAGCAGATTAATATACACATCAGAACAATAACACTGACTCAGAGCAAAGGTTGTTAAGGCCATGAAGAGGCAGATGCACAAAAGGGGATCAGGAGCCACAGGACAATGGTGTCCCATCTCATTTTAACACAGGGTAACAAACACTGAGTGCTCAAAAAATGCTAACATTGACACAGAGAATGTTACTCTACCTAAGACAAAGAGAATGGAAGAAGAATCAACAACAAAAAATGTTATTTCTGTCTCATCCACAGAAAGCACTGTATTTAAATCCACCAATTGAGAATGAAAGTGCTGGCAGGTATTCAACATAGCTCTTTACGTCTCCAGAGGCATCATTACAGTGTGTTTTCTTTTTTTTAAAGTCACACTTAAACACTTGCTCTCCTATAAACTGTTAAGAAGCATCGCTGTTTTTCTGTCTCGTGATGAAATAAGTGGTCTCAGCACGTGTGTGGTGCGTGGTGGGTGGGACTGAAGTGGGAAGTCCTCCTGAAAATACACACCATCGTGGTCACCCAAAGCCTTTCTGTTAGGCGCTGTATTTTGACTCCCTCGCTGCCACACGAGTAAGTTGCCAGCAGTCAATAAAGCATTATTGTAGTTCATAAAATCTAAGAGACTTTTTCTAATATGTGGCATCAGTCATTGAAATGTGAATCCTAAATGCAGTAATAAATGCATAAAACATCATTTCCCCAAAGCTAAATTCTAAATTACATTCCCCTAAGGCTCAAGGCTACTATTGCCTGCAGCACTGCTGGTTGCATCCTGGAATCAGCTTTTAAAGATACCAGAGTAGAATCAAATTCCTGGCTATATAAACCTAGGCAATGCCAACAGATAAAAATGGATGCAGTCATTCCCAGAAATGGGGAATTTGCGGAAAACCATGCAAGAAGAAAGAACTGGTCAGGGATTGACTGTAGTTCATGCCTACCAACTTGGAAAACGATGAAAATCATAAACAGAACAGGATTTTCAATAATGCTACCCCTCAAATGGCCCTTTTAAATACCAAGAATACCTCCGGAGTGTCAGCCATCTCTCTCAACTTGAACTAACACTTCTGTTTGGAAAGTGTTGCAAACATGCTTCCACTGCTCCTGTGCAGCCCTCCTTCGCACCCCAGTTCTGAACCCTGTTTTCTCCCCTACCCCCATTGCATTGGCAGCTTCTGCCTCCAACCCATTTTGAAAATTCCTTTTCTATACGTTTATATGGTCACCTAAAATGTACATGGAATTGAAGCAGGTGTAAACATTTACATAAAAATAAAAGATGCCGGGGACAGAACTGAATCACTTCCATTCAACATATCTAAATCCTACTCATTCTCTTTCCCCAAAATATACCTCCTGACTTTTCTGTTACTATTAATACCACTCTTTTCCTGGTCTCTCAGACTAGAAAAGTGGAAGTGATTTCTCTTTCTATTCCTGCTTTAGTTTCCTTAAGCATAAAATAAAAAGATAACGCCTTCACATAGGAATGTTGAGAGCATTGTTAATATGCTCAACTATGGATTTAGATCTCACAATAAAATAAAAAAAATAAATTTCAAACAACTGCCACACTTACCACTCAAGAATGTATCCATGTAAAAGGCCTCACTATGTCTTTCTGAAGACATATAGATACTTGGTGGTTTTTGTTATAATAAGGAGAATATTGTCTTGAATTCAAAACATAGCTTCCTTCCTAACAAAGCACATAATTCAAACTTGTAGTTATAAAGATATACAAACCCTTTGCATTACCTAAATATGAAAAGGGTTTTACTGTTGAAAAATTCAATAAGAAGCAAATAAAAGATGAAGGAGGGCACCCCACAACCTTAGAAAGCATTAGAACAACCCACAAAGAAGAATGAAGCTTGGATTACTTTGACTTTTTGTATGTTCTAATGGAAATTTGTATTTCAAATACTTTCAAAAATCATATTAGCTTTATAAAACTCTATGTTCTCCACCCCCAAATCTCCCCGTCTCTCCTTTAAACCAATCAACACAAGGTCTTTGGGGACTGCCGATTTCGAACATCCACTGGCCTTGACAACTGGCAGCTGGCATCAATCAGTTCATAAAAATCCAGCTTGTCAGCTAAAAGCAATCATTTTTTAAGCAGGACAATCTGTTAAACAGATTAAGTCTTAAATCCATAAAAAAACAATTGCAAAAACACATTTTTATGCTTGCTCTTCCTAAGTTCCGAGGCTACAGATGTTACAGAAACCGCCATGCTGGAAACTCTCCCAAACATCTATTATCCTTCCCCGAAAACTTGAAGGTATCTTCTGGGCTACCCGTTTCTGACAGCCATGGGTGGGAATGGATATCCTCACTGTGGACGGCATCCCTGCTTCTCCCTGGGCATTTATATAGTACATTCTGTCTGCTATGCAACTGATCTTGTTCATTATAAGCCAATGTTACCACAGTGCAGGTAGGCCAGCTTCCAGGACTGGCTCTGTCCTATGAAGAAAAGTTTATTGTATAGATTTCAAAGCAATTGCAGAGCTAATAAAAGCTACATGATCTTAGGCAAGACGCATCTTCTCAAGCTTCAATCTTCTTCTCAGTAACATGAAAGGATTGGAATGACCAAACTCCAAATTTCTGTCCAATTCCATAATTCCATGATTCTACTTCTTCCTATTGCTAAGATACTCCCTTGCCATTGCCAGCTCTTGTAATTATCAAGAATCATCATGGGTCAGTTACCACAGAGCATCATACCATAAACCATGATGGCTTTCTGAACATTTTTCAGACTTCATTATATAGTAGGTTTCAGGTTACATGGGAGATCTTCTCCGACGGCACCACGTAGCGGGATTTTCAGAACCCACCTACATAAGCACCTACATCACTCACATGGAGCACATACACAGCAGTAATGAAGTGAAACAGTAAAAAAAAAATTTAAAGGAAGATAACAATTCCTAACCTTTACTTGTGGTAAATAAATAATAAAAAACATAAAGCACATATGTACATACATCGAAATGACGGAATTTTTTTTAAAATATGTTTTATTGATTTTTTACAGAGAGGAAGGGAGAGAGACAGAGAGTTAGAAACATCGATGAGAGAGAAACATCGACAGCTGCCTCCTGCACATCTCCCACTGGGGATGTGCCCGCAACCCAGGCACATGCCCTTGACTGGAATCGAACCCGGGACCCTTCAGTCCACAGACCGACGCTCTATCCACTGAGCCAAACCGGTTTCGGCGACGGAATTTTTTTTAATAAATAAATGGGAGATGGTAACCACAAAATGACGTACATCGAGTCCGACATAACCCGAGGACTGTCTGTACTCAAAATAAGGTATGAAGTTTCCAAAAGAGATAAATGTTGGTGTTTCCCATGGAACCTCCCTTGGATTATCATTGCCTCTCAATATCATGATACCTTGATACTTCCCACCATTACCATCAAACCTGGCAAACACACATCAGGCAAATGATCATTCTCTTTGACCTTGTCTCAGGTAAACATCAATCACTGATGATGCCTCTTCATCCCATCAAGTCAAGACCATTCCCAGAATACTCAACTCAACCTTCCAGACAGCCCCCATCAATTACTCAGAGATAGCATGAGTGAAAGGGTTCCTCTAAAATTGTGGTACCACCCTAACCGGTTTGGCTCAGTGGATAGAGCATCAGCCTGCGTACTCAAGGGTCCCAGGTTCAATTCCAGTCAAGGGCATGTACCTTGGTTGCAGGCATATCCCCAGTGGGAGTTGTGCAGGAGGCAGCTGATCGATGTTTCTCTCTCATCAATGTTTCTAACTCTCTATCCCTCTCCCTTCCTCTCTGTAAAAAATCAATAAAATATATTTAAAAAAATAAAATAAAATGGTGGTACCAATGGAAACCCAACTGCCATCCACATGTCTCTAACTGAATATGTTCTGAGACATAAACTCATTCTCTTCCCGCAAAGTATCTCCTCTTCTCTTTACATTTCTGCTTTTATAAAGGACAATACCGATAATCCAGAAATCCAAATGACATACTATTTTGTCTCACCCTTGCATCTAATCAATCAATCCTGCATATCTTACTTTCTAAGTAGTTTTCACATGTATTCTCTATATTCTAAATAACATTTTATTAGTCTCAAACCTTACAGTTTTTCTTCAACCATATTACATCTAGAGGCCTGGTGCACAAAATTTGTGCATGGCAGGGAGGAGGGAGGGAAGGGTGTCCCTCAGCCCGGCCTGCACCCTCTCACAATCTAGACTCTCTCTTGCAATCCAGGACCACTGGCTCTGGCTGCTAACCACTCACCTGCCTGCCTGCTTGATAGCCTTTACCTGCCTCTGCCTCGGCCCCTGCACCCGGGATCCAGGCTTCCCTCTTCCAGCCAGCGGCAGGCACCCGGGACCCCAGGTGGCTTCGCCCGGGCCCCAACTTTGTCAGGAAGGACGTCCAGAATGATGTCTGGAAGATGTCCAGTCTATCCAGTCTAAATAGCATATTACCCTTTTTTTAGTATAGATAGCTGTTAACTAAGTTACTCTGCCAATGGTACTGCAAATGAGTTATTTCCTGATTTAAACCCTTCAATGAATCCTAATTGCATATGAGTGTGGCAGCCTGTTACTCAAACATCTAACATGGCAGCTCAGGGTTTCATAAGCATGTAAAAGCTGCATGGCCTTCTATACCCTATCCTTGGAAACCAGATGGAATCGCCCCCACTCACTCTACTGGACAAAGCAGTCACAAGCCCACCCAGAGACACTTGATGGGTGAGTGCCAAAGAATTTGCAAGCATGTTTTAAAACCACCATACCCACCTCTGTCTTTCACATGTTGTGCTCTAGAAAAAAAGTGAACTAGTGGTTTCCCAATTATTCTATTGCACAAGTTCCTATCCCAGAGTGCGAGATAGTAATGGTTAATTTTATGTTCAACTTGACTGGGCCACGGACGCATATTGTAGCAAAAACTTATTTCTGGATGTGCCTGTGATGGGGTCTGGGGAGAAATGAGCATTTAAAGTGGTGGACTGAGTAAAGCAGATAGCCCTCCCCAGTGTGGGTGGGCAGTCTGTTGAGGATCTGATTAGAACAAAAAAGTGAGAAAGGATGGATTCGCTCTGCCTGACTACTTGAGCTGGGACATTGGTCTGCCCCTCGTGCTCTGGCTTCTCTAGCTTTCAGACACAGACTGGCACCTATGTCATTAGCTTTCTGACTCCCCAGCCTTCTAACAACACCACTGGCTTCCCTGGGTCTTCAGGGGTAGATGGCAGATCATGGGAATTCTCAGTCAATATCTTTTACTAAGTCTCTTCCTCTACATCTTTATGAGTTCTTTCCTCTGAAGAACCCTGACTAATACAGATACTCTCCCTCCCTCCCTGGAAAATCCTTACTAGTTTCCTTTAGTATCATCAAAATACTATTTCCACTGTGAGAGCTTCCCTGACAATGCCAGGTGAACTTGAACTCCCTCCATGCTCCAGTAAGAACTCACCTTCTAAATCAATGCTTCTCAAGGACACCAATCACCCAGGATATCATTAAGATTCAGACTGATTCAACAGGTCTAGAGTAGAGACAAGATTCTGATTTTCTTATGATCCCAGGTGATCGCTGTGTTTCTGTACCAGCCGCACTTTGAGTAACAAGAGACCACTCAAAGAGCCCACTCAAGCCCAGCCAGTGTGACTCAGTGGTTGAGGGTCGACCTATGAACCAGAAGGTCATGGTTCGATTCTGGGTCAGGGCACGTACCCAGGATGTGGGCTCAATCCCCAGTGTGTAGTGTACAGAAAACATCCAATCACTGGTTCTCTCTCATCATTGGTGTTTCTCTCTCTCTCTCCCTCTCTCTTCCTCTCTGAAATCAATAAAAATATTTTTCTAAATAGAAGAGCCCGCTCCACTCAAATTGCTGGCCCAGGTGGAGGACTCCATCCCGTGAGAGGAGTGTGGCACAGGAGACAGGCCAGAGTGGATTGGGAAAGGCTGCAGCCATCACGTTAGGTCAAGCAGATTGGTAAAATGTGTGTATTTAGGAGACAGGCAAAAAGGAAAACTTGGGGGTACAAGCCAATAGAAGGGAAATAAGAAAAAACAAGCCAAAAACTAGCAAAGGTTTTTGGCGGGACACAGAGAATGGGGGAATCCCAGAGCTAATGAAAGGGTATCTGTAAAAGCTTTCTGTAGGTTAGAGATAGGGAGTCATTAGGACACCAGGCTAAAATTAACATTTTCCAAAATATTTGCCTACACCTCCTTGGGGAAACTGCCTTTTTATATTGGATTTCTAAAATTTGCATATCTATATCTAAATTATACTTATAAGCTTCCTGAAAACCTGAACTGTCCCTACTTACTGGAGAATAGTATTTAAGAGTACACATACATTTCCTGGGTTAATAGCTTAACTCTGCCACCACTTGCTCTGTAATATTAGGAAGTTGTTTTTATCCTTTTCTTTTTCTTTTTTTTTCTATAGTTTCCGTAAGCATAAAATAAAGAGATAATGTTTTCACATAGGAATGTTGAGAGGACTAAAAGAGAATATATGTGAAATTGTTTAGGCTGACATAGTAAGGTTTAAATCAGTGTCTGATATTATCTAGGGAGGGAGCAGGAACTATCAGAGCCAACATTTTTACTTCTCCTATTTACTATTGGATGACCCTGGGCACCGTTCTTCACTCCTAAGACTCCGTTATTTCAGCTGTAAACTTGAGGTACTAACAGTGCCTGTCTAATAGGATTAATATGAGAATTGAGATTATCGATCCCTGATATATGCAAAAAACTTTCAGTGAATACTAGTTATTACTGGTAGCAAGAGCAAGAAACACTGGCACATTCTGGGCTTTCCATAAATATTTGTTGAATGACAAATTAAACAATGTAAAAATGGTTAACATTGATCTGAGTAACGCCCCCTTCCTTCAAGTGTTTAAAGTATTGCCATGAACTTAGGGAAAACATTTCTTAGGATGGATGCAAGGAAAGGGTCAAGGAGTGATCCTTTGCCCCTGTATTTTCACACCCATCATTTGGCCTGTGTTAAACTTCCACGTAAGTTTCATGTGAAAAATCGTTTCCTCCACTAAAGAATAAAACGTATCTCATATTTTCCGTAACCCTGTCTTCTATAGACCACAAGAGGATAGTCTGGTTCCATACATGCCAATGAGTGTAAATACCTAAAAAATAATAAAAATTCAGTGAAAGGGGGCTATCTCATCACACCATCTCTCCCGTTTGCCTAGCGCCTAAGACTCTAAGAATGGGATTGGCGGGGAACAAACAGGACAGGGGCCGGCCTGTCAGGATGAGCACAGAGCTCCTATAATGGCAAAGGAATTAATGGCAACAACTAGCTCCAGTGCACATGGTGGGAAAGCTCCTGCTGACAGGAAGACACGGGATAGGCTTCATCTCCGCATTCCACTGCTCATAAAAAATCAAAACCACAACTCAACTGCACCCCAAAGAATTGGAGAATTTGGAAGACATTCGACTACCCCGTTTTACAATAAGTGTCTGGATTAGAACCCTTGAAGGGTCACATCCTCTCCCAACTAGTGTTTGCTAAAGAAATGCATTTTTGGTGGCATTAGGATGTTTTCCTTTACCTCGTATATATGTTGTTAGACATGGGATACATTCAAACATATTTTGTTTCATAAAGCTGCCTAATCTTTCTTCTGTCTTCTATTGAGTTTGGGAGTGTCACAAAATTTTAAATTCCAGGAGGGGGATTTTCCACAATTTCTTTCACAAACAATTTAATTCTCCATCTTCTGAGAATCTGCACCAAGCAGGTAATCTACACATCCCTCAAGAGAAGGATATATATATCAGACATTTCCAACTTAATAAAAATCCCCCCACTGGTTTGTTTTCTGTAAGTTCAGACTCACAGTGTCCTTTATGTAAGTAATGAGCCCTATTCTATGCAGATGGAGATAATAGGAAATCAAATGGGTAGGACCAACCATATTCTGCAGACGATTGAGCAAGAGAAAATAATAATCGCCAGTGAATTTTAGTCTAATTTTTCCAAATAATAACACTGAGAAAATATTCTACATCACTCCGTACGATTTGAGGTTCACTATTTTACAGTGATAGATGAGGATATGGGAGGTTACATTAACAGGTGGACATCAGGCCCAGCCAGTGTGGCTTCATAGTTGAGTGTCTACCTATGAAGCAGGAGGTCATGGTTCAAGTCCTGGTCAGGGCACATGCCATTCTCTCTCATCATTGATGTTTCTCTCTCTCTCCCTCTCCCTTCCTCTCTGAAATCAATAAAAAAAAATTTTTTTTCAAAAAAAGGTGGTAGTTGGCTATGCCTATGGTATACCCCAATTCTGCCCCTTACCAGCCACCACTTAACAAACAAACAAATATAATCCTCAAAGATTATGACAGGCCAAAGGAACTCTTTATTACTAGAAGACACTCTGATTCCCAAACTCCATTATAGAATTTCATTGAGATGGCCCACACCTCACAAAGAACCCAATTTCCCAGGTGGATCTAAGGAACCAACCTTCATGCAAAGGCCAAATCCAAACCTCAAACCTCTCCATCTGAAAGGGCAGAGCTTCTTTCATAAGTTATAAAGAGCCAAAAGGACAAAGTGCCCGAGGATTTTGTCCTAATATGGAGAGTGGGCTTTCCCATACTACATACCCCAACCTTTCTTCTGGAGTGAGGGAAGGGGAAGATGCCAAGGAAAATGCATCTAGCCCTACGTTACCTAGGCTCATGGGAAAAGAGAGAGCACCCTTTTTTTGCAGGGGCTGCTATCTGGGTCATCCAGGGCAAGCATTCTACTTAACTGTAGAATGTGGTATGTTAGCAACTGGGTGATTCTTGGGGTGAATGTAGAAAAGGGCTCTAAGTTCCCTTGGAGGTCACAAGAGCTGACAATAATCTATCCAATTATTCTCAACTTCACATAAGGGAAGAAGCAACAAGTTATCCTTAAATCCCAATAAAAACCTACCACTAGAAGATAGAAAACCGTGGAGTTTGAATAAGAGATATTACTGATACGGGAATACAGTTGACCTTTGAACAACATGGTTTTGACCTGTGTGGGTAAACTTATATGCAGATTTTTTCAATAAATATTGTAAATGTGATTTCTCTTCCTTATGGTTTTCTTGGTAACATTTCTTTTCTGTAGCTTATTTTATTCTAAGAACATAATATATAATATATAAAACCTACAAAATATGTGTTAATTGAGTATTTATGTTCTTACTAAGACTTCTGGTCAACAGTATGCTATTAACAGTTAGGTTTTGTGGACATCAAAAGTCACATGGATTTTTGACTGAGGGTCTGTCAGTGCCCCAACCCCCAAGATCAACAATAGGGTCTTCAAGGGTCAACTATACTATGTGTTTGATATGGAAGCAAGAAAAAAATAGAACCATGGCTAAATACATAAAAATATGTGGGCAAAAAGTAGAAAATTGTTTTACTTATTCATAAATTTTTATATAGCCCTCAAATTATCATTTTATGAGAAACATCTATATATGTCTCTTTCACTGGGTGGATGAGGACGGTGCGAATGGCTTATGAGGGTAATCAGCATTACTTGCCCATACTGTATGGCCCAGAGATTTTACATTCAAATTTTGTTAAAACCATTGTCGGCATTGTGTTTAAGTCCTACTAAAGATTTCTCCAGAAATCTTTATCAGTATTCATCAGTCACAGAAAACACTTCCATGATGGAAGCATATTACTTCCATTTTAATGCAAGGTATAGGGTCCAAAAACAGGTCACTTAGGCCTCCTCCACGACAGGCAACTCTCTAATTATAAATTTCATGGAAAACTAAAACTAACATTCTTAGAGACACTTTGCACATATTATCTCATTGGATCCACGCACAATTCAGGGAATTAGGCACTATTTTGTCCTCATGTTACAGGTCAAAACCTTAGATAGATCTGGATTTAAGACAAAGCAAGATGACTCCAGTTGTGTGCATGAATAACTATATTATCCTGCATTCACCATGACTTTAAAATCTGTAAAAACAACAACAAAAAACTACGTTGGAAAGACACTGTGTCGCGCTCATGCTACTTGCATTCCGGGGTTCCTTGGCCACCTACTATGTAAATGAAGTATTCTAAAATTTATCTTTTGCTATCCTGGCTCTTTCTCAGAGGAATGAGGGATGCAGAACCTTAACTGTGTAGGTCAAGTAGCACATGCTTGTTGGCATTTCCCTCTACCTGGCCCGCAGGAGAAAGATACTCTGTACAGATTCATTTCCTCTCTCAGTATAACAACCGTTTACATTTCTCCTCTAAAGCCCAGTTGCATGACCCATCTGTTCCAGTTGGCCCTCCTCCTGATTCGTGGTGGCTGCAGGAGGGAGGTGAGGAAATCCGCTGGCTGGGGGAGAACCAAGCAATGTTGTATTAATTAAATTTGCATCACTATTGTAAATACACCCAGGGGCCAGGGTGATGAGTGCCTTTTATAAATCAAATAAACGAATAATAACTTCTAGCGGTTGCTAAATGTAAAACGTTTGAAGAATAGAAACCCAATGAATCCAAACTGTGGCCAAGGGTTACCCTTGCTAATTAAAACATACACTGAAAACATTAACCTGATTCAGAATCTAAATAAAACTCCATTTCTGGATGGCTTTCCATCTTTATGAATTTTTTTCTTACAACAGAAGGTAACCACATGAAAGTCTTCCTTAATGGACTCAATATTTTTTGACTTTCTGAAATAAAAAGACCAAAAAAAATGAAGAGCAACGTAAATACTGCCATATTTATAACGACTCTCCTGCACGTACCCCCATCTCAAATGCTAGGCCTTGGCTCTTGTGCTTAGGGACTGGCTAAAGTTTTTAGAAACTTTTTCTGTGAAAAACAGAGAGGGAGGAAGGAAAGGAGATCAGGAAGGAGTGAGGGAGTAAAGAAAAAAATTTAAAAAAAGAAAAGAAAAATAAAAGGGAGGGTTTCAAATATCTATAAGAACCAACATATTGGAATTAATATAATAAATGCCAATTCTAGGTCACCTAGCTTTGAACCTTAGCTGAGAATGAAGTGTTTATGTTTATGATTCAAAATAGCAAACAATAGAGCGTTGATTAAAATTGGGTCAAATAAAGCTGAATTACTGCAAATTTCTCAGCATATTATTTTTATTTCCAACCTTTGGTTTACTTGTGCCGTTTTCAACATCAGTTTCTATAGTTTGAGTACTAATCAGACCTCTGGTATTCTGCTAGGCATTAAGAGCTCACCAGAGCACAGTGAGACTTGGTTTTAAAGAAATAAGCTGTATTTGTTTTTAACCCAACAGAACTCCTGTTAATTGAAAGAAGCATGAAATTGAAAATAATTTGCCTAATTTTATACTGCTTGAAATTAGTGGGAAATTCAAGAATAAAAAGCATATCAGTATTTCCTGCTAATAGTCTGAAATTAGTTACAATACGGAAATAAAGAAATGTGTCTAAGCACTCAGATATCAGTCCTCTCAAGTCTAGGGCAAACAGGCAGCAATCCACTCCAGACTCCACTCCAGACTTTGTTTCTTTGTTTACTGTAGTGTGGCATAGAATATTCTTTTTTTTTTTAATCCTCTCTGGAGGATATTTCTTCCATTGATTCTTTTTAGAGGACAGGTGGGCGGTGGAGGGAAAGACAGGAGACAGAGAGAAACATCCATGTGAGAGAGCCACCTCAATTGGTTCCTCCCACACTGGCCCCAACTGGATTGGGGAACCTACAACCCAGGTACCTGCCCTTAACTGGAATCAAACCCGAGGCCCTTTGGTTTGAAGGCCAATGCTCTCACCACTGAGCAACGCCAGTCAGAGTGAACTAGTACTCTTTTATGTGGGTTCCATAATATGAAAAATGTAAGAAAACACTGATACAAAAAAGGGTAAGTTTTATTCGGTGTATTAGTGCATCAAAATTAATCATCTTGTGAATCCCCTTAAATTTCCCTGAGAAACACTTTGATTTTTAAAATACAGTCGTGCCTCGGTATCCATGGGGGATAGATCCCAGGACCCCAAGAATATGAAAATCCAAGGATGCTCAAGTCTCTCATATAAACAGGTGCGGTATTTGCATATAATCTACACACATCCTCCTGTACACTTTAAATCATCTCTAGGTTACTCATAATACCTAATACAATGTCAGTGCTATATAAATAGCTGTAATACAGTATTGTTTAGGGAATAATGACAAGGGGGAAAAAAAGGTCTGTGCAAGTTCAGTACCGACCCAACCATCCAACTTCTAGTAATTCTAGCTACACAGTTCACATCAGCAACAACGTAACTATTTTTTTCTAATATTTGTACTCTGCGGTTGGTTAAATCCAATATGGAACCTGTGGATACACAGGACCGACTGTATTTGTTCTCTATTATAACTAAATTATGTGTGCGTGTTCTTTTCTAACCACAACGTGATTAAACCCTTACACAAGCTTTTGTTACTCAGTCTGATTTCATACTAGTGAAAAAATGCATTAAGTCTTTGGGAGAATATAGTATCTTCATTGGTGAATGTCAGTCATTCTGAAGTCATTTCCATATTGGGAAGGGGGGAAAAAGCCTTTCTCTTGGTTAAAAGAGACCTTTCTTAAATCAGATGTGCGGGCCCTGGGGTGGGTGTGGGGGAATAAGGACTCAGCTTCCTTTGTAGCGCGTAGTATGGCCAGCTGACACAAATGTGTCCCATGAACAAAGGCTCAGGACATCTGCTGTTCTGGCCCGGATCAGGAAGGCACCCCACCCACCTTCCACATGAGTGTCAGCATGCCATTAAACTCTAACTTCCACATTGCTGTTCGAAAGGTTCCCACAGCACCTCCCTACAGCATGAAGCACTAACATTAGAGACCGGACTTCCATAGCATATTGCACATTTGCTTGAATTCTCTGAGAGCTTTGCATGAAAATAAATACTACCCCCAAAAAACATAAGTTCTTTAGGTTTTAGGATGAGAACTATTTACGTTCAGAAAAAAAAATGTTTAAATATTTTAATTGTTTTGGCACTGCCTCATTAACTAATATAAGAATGTATAATGTAAAAAAGAGAAAGGATAATTTATTTTTATGTAAATCCAAAACATACATTTCAGATTTTACTACTCACTATTAAAAGATTTTTTTTCTCTTTTAAGAAAATTATTTAGTAAGGGTTTGTTTAGGACTACATTTCTACATGAAAAAGGATTGTAACAATATCCAGTGATCAACCATCAATAAAATATTAAAACTTACGCTCTAAGCTGAGTGACCACTAGGGAATCTGGTGTTTGTTTGTTTACTTGTAACTAGCTTTTATTGAACATAACAAGGCCACAGGTTTGCAAATGATACCCTCTAAATGAAAGTAAATAGAAAAACTAGGGGAACTTTTCCACTGAAAATTCACAAATTAGTATGGACAGATCTGGGAAATTTAATGTAAATAAACTAAATAGATGTGACTGATAATAGACTCCGGCTTATGTATGTTAGAGTCGGTGGTTTTGCCATGCAGATGACTACAATGGGCTCTTTTTACTGTATAATTTTTTATCTCATCTATTTGGTACTAACTTTGGTCCCCTAAAATCCCTCAGTCTTAATTTTCAAATCTAGCAAAACACTAGTATGAGCTTAGCCCAAATATATCTCCAATAATAAACCAACATTTCATTGGGTTTCCTTTGATGTTGCATTGCACTGTGCACGTCTTCTGGCAGAGTGGATGAAGGCTATTGATATAAGGTATCCAGTCAAAGACATGTGTTTACAATTATAGCCTTCAAAATAAAGAGAGGATACATAACCATATCCCTGGGGGTATGGAAATTACACCATTAGAGAAGCATGGCCAGAGGCCAATAGTTTGTACTGGTATACCTAATGAACAGTGTATTTCCATCTCCAAATGTGCATTCTATTTATAATAACATGAAGCTATTTTTTACATGAACAGAAAAATTAGCCATACCTGGCACAGCGACCTAACTAAAGGCTTGCAAACATTAAATTGATAGAGCATAATAGTGTCTGGAACAAGGAAAGGCATGCTCAGAAGAGGCATGCTGGGAAAATGTGCTTGCATATACCCAAGCAAAATTACACCCCGCTGTGTAGGAGAGAGCGCGCAAGGCAGGATTTGGGAGGTGGGGTCTCTACTTTACACTTTGAATTGTTACCAAATAACAGCTTCAGAATCAATAAGCAAACTCCTCCAATGACCTGGATAATAGGCAATTTCCAAGTTTCAAGGGCAGAGTGGTAGTATAAATTCTATGATGTCAAGGCCAGTGATAGAAGGGTGGACTCCACATTAGATTCTGAGCTCATAAAGTTTGGAAGAAACTTAAGGGCTGCCACATGTCCTGGCTCTTGCTCAAATTCCCTCCCCTGCACGGAATCAGGGAAGAAGGGAGTGAAAACTGCTCAACACGAGGTCACCAGCCCAACACGTGAACTGTGGGCACCAACGCTGGTATCCACTGCTGCATCTTTTCTATTTGTAAAGCAGTAAGAAAAATCTAAATGTGGCTACAAGGAAGACAGACAAACAAGAAAATCTAGCAAGTCACCTCAGCTGCATTGAAACACTGAAACTCAGGGGAGGGGGACTGACATTTGCCATATGTTGCTCATTATCAGGAAGAAAATGAGAAAATGGAGTGAGAAGCAACCCCATAGTCCAGCAAGGCAGGCGACAGAAGTAATGTGCGACATGGAAACAGGCATTTCACAGGGGAAGCTGCCTGCGGCTGCTGCTCAGTGCAGGCTTACACGTTTTCAAGATGTCACCTAACAAGCCCATCAAAAATATCGCCCTTGATTTTACAGTAAAAATCTGTATTTGTAACTCCGATCAATGTAAACCAGGCTCATGCGAACCAGCAGAACCCCACAGGCCTTCAGTCGTGTGAATGAACTTCTTCTCCTGATGTTTATTAGTCTATCCATTTTTAAAAGCTGCCTTAGTTCTGAACTGACAACTTCCCATCTAGTTAGGAACACAGGAGTTTAAAAAGAGACCGAAAAAGAACACTAAAAGTTTGAAAAACAGAGTGAAGATAACTTTAAGCCAATTAGTAAATTAGTATAAAGTGTTAAGATTCAGAAGTACAACAATACATTTCAATTCTATAAAGTGAATTATGTGTCTTACTAGAATATGCATGAGAATTTAAAAAGAAAAAAGATTTTTCCATACTTTTCAAAAGGGCTTTGGAGCTTCCAAAAAGTGTAGAGAATGGCAATATGTTCAAAGGCACTTCACTTGGCCATAAGGAAGATCTCTTTACCTTAAGATTTATGAGGCACGAGGGTGTGTTGCCAAGAAGAGCTGTGAAGACTCCACTGATGCACAATTTTGTCAACAGGGTATAAAATCCAAGAGTTCAAGGTCATTTAGACAGCAACACACCCTGGGCCAAAAAGGAGATGTCAGATATAAAAATCACTTCAAGCTCTAACATTCTACAAGTGTAAAGTGATAATAGTGCAATCTGTTTCCCAGTTATTTTATTTCTCTAATTCATTCAAAGGTTAAAGAGTCATGGAATTAGAGCATCTTAAATCTAAATCTTCAAAGATTTTCTAATCTCCCTAATTTTATAGATATGCAATGTTACATTATGCAACACATAATTGAAATAAAAAGCTGTGAGCAAAGAAATCTAACTTGACTCCCACCTCCTACATTCCTGGTTAAATTTATGAGCAGAACTTTAACGATCTTACATTGAAATTCGGTTTGACCTAGTCCCCATAACTTTCAGATTCAATCTTTTCAGACTCAATGCTGCACAAGACATAGGCACAACATCCCCACAGCTGTATTCTTTAACAGAATACATTTGTTGATATGCTTATGAATAGAACTCCCCACTTTCCACCAAAACAAAAATGCAAAAGTTGATTTTTTTTTCTTCTCTCATTTGGGCCTCACAGTTACTAAGATAAATTTTTAAATCATTTTCCCTTGTGGTAATCATCCTAAAAATCCTCAATATAAGTGGCATGACAAAAGAAATTTTTGAGAAAACAAAATTTTGGGTTTTTTACCGTTAAAAGAAATAGATTGGTTCAAATTGTTAACAAAACAAATGAGCTGCTTCTTATTTTTGCCCCAGGTGTTTCTATCTGAAAATAGGGTCTGCTAGCCAATAACACCAACAATAAAAAAGTCCTTCCTAGATAGTAATATATCCTGTTACAGTTTAGATAATTTGGATAGTTTTGATTCCCCATATAAGGAATATCCTTTCCTACATGCTGATTTCTTTCAGAGAAAAAACAGTTCTAGCTCATACAAATTAAAGATTTTTGCATCTCCTGAGGAAATACTGTACGAATACCCTTAAGCTCTTCTTAACATAATAGAACTTTTTTAAAAAATGTTTTTATTCATTTTTTTAATTTTTTAGAGAGAGAGGAAGAAAGAGGGGGAGACAGAAATATCAATCGATCGGCTGCCTTCTGGGGATCAAGCCTGAAACCTGGGCATGTGCCCAGACCAGGAATCAAGGTCCATGGCCTGACCAACCACTGAGCCACACCAGGTGGGCCATACTAGAACTTTTAACAACTTGCTATGCTGCACCATCCTTGCTGTATCATGTGTATTACATAGTGGTTACATTGGAAAAAGAGCTGAAAAGTGGTCATTTCCACAAAAAGAGAAAAGCTTCATTATAGATGAAACAATATATTGAAGTTCCAAGAGCCTGGACTGCCCACTCAGCACCTGCAAGGGACAGCCCATTGAATTCAACCAAGACATGAAGACAGTGAACTCAAAAAGCTCCTTGAAGTTTTCAAACTCAAAGCCTATATGCTACAGAGCAATGTCCTTGATATTTTGAGGTAGGGTGTCGGAAACCAATTCCAGCATGACAGTAGGGCTGAATCTGGGAATGGCTGATGGCATTTCCCCAAACCTGAATAGGATACATTAAATTGATTGTTGGCTGCCAGACAGCTCAGGGCATCTTAATGTACACGTTATTGCCTCCTACGGGCCAAACACCTGAACAGCTGTAAGCTAATTCCCCCAAATCTGACAATGCCTCTGTATAGAGAAACCCTGACCCTTTGAAGTGTATATCTATGCCTCACCTCAGGACAATTTGTGTTAATAAAAAGCATGGGGTCCTGAGACAAGGAGATCTTAGATCTTAGTTTTCTTTAAACGAGGCTCCTCTGACCCCTAATGCCTTTCAAAATTATGCTTCGCCTCTGGACTCCTATTTAATCTACGCACAGCCTTCTCCAGATTCCTGAACCCTTCTTGATGCTGGAACCAGAACCCTGGCAGTAGGGAACCATATATGAAATAATAACTTACTCTTTTCGAGGCACACTGCTCATATCCTCATGGTACCACAAAACAGTATAGCTTAGGCCGTATAATCGTCATTTTCAAGTAATAAGAATGCAAAAAGGGTAAAGGTAATTCTCTCACTCAAGAAAATACTCAAAATTCTTTTTTGGGTACTTATTACTCAAAACCACTGGAGCTAGGAAGCACATTTTTGGCACAATCGCCTTCTATCAATTCCAACTTCAGCAATGCTTTTCCTCAAGTAGAGGTGGTTTGAAACTATGTGTCTGTGTAAGAGTAGTAGGATATGCTTCTATTTATTTTTATTTATTTTATTTGAATGTGCTTATAAATGTTGCCATGAATGTTACCAAACATTTTGTTCTCTCTGCTCTCCTGCCCCTAACACTTCTCTCCAAATGTTGTTCTAAGTTCTTAACATCAGGATTTTTTATATTTCACTCAGAAGTCAAGAAAGTCAACATTAGTGTAAAAAAAAAAAAAAAATGTGGTCAGCCCTAACCAGTTTGGCTCAGTGGATAGAACGTCAGCCTGTGGACTGAAGGGTCCCAGGTTCGATTCTAGGCAAGGGCATATACCTTGGTTGCAGGCACATCCCCAGTAGGGGGTGTGCAGGAGGCAGCTGATCGATGTTTCTCTCTCATTCATGTTTCTAGCTCTCTATCCCTCTCCCTTCCTCTCTGTAAAAAAAAATCAATAAAATATATATTTTTTAAATTGTAGTCAGTAATCTATTAGATTTAAGAATATTTTTTGAGGGGTGACATGTTTTGCTACAATCCATACTAATACCCTTCTGTTTAATGTCTGTTAAATAAGAACCAATCCTAGGATTCTGCCAACTCTGGCTGCTCAATGTGGCTTCCCCACTCCTCAGGGACTCACCAAAGGGATGATTTGCCTGGGTCTTCTGGCCTGACCACTGACTAATAATCTCACACTTACAGAATTTCCAAGAATGTATGATAGCACGTACATTAATAATATGAAACTTTATTTCATGGGTTCAACTGATCACACTTTTACCCTAGGAATTCCACCTCATTTAATTTGTGGGACAGACACAGAGAAAGGGGATGAAGGATCACACCCAAATGCACGTCTTCTGGTATGCTTTCCATCATGGTACCCCCCTAATCATGCCCTTGGAAACACTTGTTTGCCATGTGGAGAGAAAGAAAATGCTTGCATCTAACAAGCACCATAATAACCACAGCCAATGGAGGGACCATGAAGAGTGGGCTTTCCCAGAGAAATGAATGAACAAAGGGGAAGCTGGAAGAAATATGTCTTCTCCCACTTACAGAATAGTAGAATAAGCAATAAGAAGATATGTTTATTTTCTTTAGTAACCTAGTTGAAGAGTTTGCAACCATCAATTTCATACTTAATTTTCCTTAGTACATTTGCTTCCCAAAGATCCATCCTGGATCCATTACTTTTTCTGAAGTAATGTTGCATCGTAAACTATAACTAGATACTGATATCCATTATACATATCTTAGGTTCTCTTCCTAATACAGTGAACAAAATGCATTTACTATCATAGGTATGCAGCTTCCTTTTTAATGGAAAGGTAATCTAATTGCTGACATATCTGGGAGGTAATAAAGGCCAATAGATGAGGAGATTGGATAGTAACCCAGTTGCAGGAGCTGGTAATGGATTGAATTCTAGAACGAATTCCAGATGACTAACTCTTAAAGACTGGCTCCATATAAAATGGAGTTGAAAGAATTTAACATATTTATATTTTGCTTTCAAACTATTCTTATCTCTGCTGCATCCAAATCACATATATCTTCAAATGCCAAAATCCCCAATAAAGATTAAAAGCCTAAAGGAGAAATACTACTGTGCAAAGAGTTCTACAATGTGACTTTGAGAAAAAAAGATCTGCCTGGGCTTTAATTTCCTTACCTATAAAACCATGATCTCCAAAGTCACTCCCAATCTAAATTCTGTAATTCTAAAATTGCTTCATATGGCTAAATTTTACGAGATGGTGTCTTGAATACAGATGATAGTAGGAATATTAATCGATTTTTATACAGACCCAATATAGACCATTTTTGTTTGATTTTATTACATAGTATGTGGATTTGTACAATTGTTTACTTGATAAAGGTACACACACACAGTACTTGGACTTCTGATTCCTTAGGTGATCTCATCTAGCTCCTTAGCTTTAAAAGCTGTCTCTATGTGAATGACCTCCAGTCTGGACCTCTCCCCTGAACTCCAGGCTCATCCCATTTCCTCTTTAATATCTCCTGTGATATCTAATAAGCATCTACATTATAATGTGTGTATCCAAAACCAAACTTTTACTTTCCTTACCCAACACCACAAATACCATACACTAGTATAAACGTTTTCCTCATCCCAATAAATGGCAAGTTGATTTTTTGAATTAGTTAACACCTCCCCCAAAATGAGATATAGCACCCCTCTATATTCCTGATACTCTTCTTTCTCTTAAACCCATATTTAAAAAAAAAAAACTTTTTAGCTCTGCCTTTGAATTATATACAAAATCTGAACACTTTTACCACCTCCACAGCTACTGCTCTGGACGAAGATGGCATCTCTTCTCCTAACCTATTAAAATAGCCTGCTACTAGTTTACCTACTTCAACTCTTGATTCCCCTTGAAGACTTTCTCCACAAAGCAGCCAGCGGGATCCTTTGGTCATGCCAGGTGGATCACGTGACCCCTCTGCTCAGAACCCTCCCATGGCTTCCACTCTCAGTTAATGATCAAGTCTTGCCTACAAGGCTCTATCTAACTCATTTACTTCAGCTTCCTGCCTTCCTCCTGCCTTTGAGTGAGTGCAGCACAGTTGACCCCTTCTCTAAAGGTCGACAGCCTCAGCAGGTGCGTCCTGGTGATCAGAGTAGGACGTACACCTTGGAATTTCAGGTCAGAAAAACCACTGTTATTAGAGATGGCACAGCATTTAAGACTCAGTGAACCACTCAGAATTCCTTTTGATTTTCAGACTTATCTTTGAAAAATGATGAAAAATAACTCATGAAGATAATTTGCAGCTACTGACGTCTAAAGCTCCAAATTCAAAAGTTGATCAGGAAATGCTGGTTGGATATGAAATATCTTCTAGTTTCAAATACTTTACATGATATTTATGAATCCTGTGGTAGGACATGTAGGAAATCAAGCTGTTCTAGAGTCCTGGTCTTTATTAAACCCTTCTGCTCTTTGCATTGAAAAGCACTCTTAAGTTACAGTTCCTTGGATGCCTAGGGGCCGTAGGACACCGAGTTACAGTGTATTATATTTTAAATGCATTATTTCAGAACCACATCTGTAGAGGGATCCATTTACACTGTGAAGGCATGCCCAAACCTCTTCTGCCTGATTCCTTTATAGCCTGTGGAGTCGCTTTCTCTCAATGTGCATAAGCTGAAAATTTCAATCAAAAGGAAAGTGTTAGCAATTCTCTACTGAGGAACAAAATTATGGAGCAATATATTTTTTCAAGATGTAGAAAGATTAGTTGGAAGAGTAAATGTGAAGTGATAGCCAAACGTTTTTTTGAAAAGGGGAATATTTTAAAAAGAACTATAAATCAGAACTATAGTGATGTACATAAAAACAGGATGATATTGGAGCAGAAAGACAAAATGAGAGCAACAGAACAAAACTGATAGTCTAGAAACAGAAATACACCTATTCAGTGTGTGTGCTATGACATGTGATAGATACAGATATAAATTTAAATGTTTGGTTAGGGTGACATCTGAAATCAGAGTTAAAAGTAATCAATAAATTAAAATAGAAATTGCATGTGAGTAAAAATTTTAAGAGTCTCACATCACACTGTAGACAAATATGATTTCCAGAAAGATTAAAAAGAAAAATATTTTTATAAGTATGGAAGTAGAGACTTAAAGGGACCTCCATAATTTTATTTTTATATTTTGACAGTTTAAAAACATATATTTTGTCTCATATCAATGAAGCAGAATAGGGGGTTCTGAAATAGACCCACATTTCAATGATTAATTAATTTTTGACAAATGCCAAGGCAATTCAAAGGAAAAATGAGTCTTTTCAACAAATGGCACTGGCACAAGTATCTATATGCAAAAAAAAACCCCAAACAAATAACAATAAAAAATACACACTTTGAACCATAGTACCCACCGTTTTCAAAAATTAACTTGAAATGAAAATAACTTAAGTGTAACTGAAATTATGAAACTTCCAGAAGAAATAGGATAAATCTCAATAACTTTGGATTAGTCAAAGATTTCTTATATAAGACACAAAAAAACACAAATTATGTTAAGATTGGTAAATTGGACTATACCAACATTAACTGTCTTGCTCTTTTATAGCCACTATTAAGACACTGCTTTAGAAAATGAAACAGTAAGCCACAGCTGGGAGAAACTATCTGCAAAGTACACATTTAACAAGACTTGTAAATATAAAATATAAATGCCTCTTTCAACTCAATTTTATGAATACAAACAACACAATTTTTTAATGAGTAATAGATTTAAAAAGGCAATGTACCAAAGAAAATATACATGTGGCAAATAAACCATGAAAAGACACTCATCATTAGTCATTAGGGAAATGCAAATAAAACCACAACGAGATACTATGATACACCCATTAAGAGTGGATAAGATTCAAACAACTGACAAAACCAAATTTTGGCAAGGATGTGGAACACCTGGAACTCCAAGTGCTGGTAGAGATGCAAAATATACAACCATTTTGGAAAACTGTTTGGCAGTATCTTATAAAGTTAAACACACACTTACCACTTGACCCAGAAATTCTACTCCTAGGTATTTACTCAAGAGAGAGGAAAATATATGTCCACATAAAGACTTGAATTTGAATTATTATAGATGATTTACTCATAACAACCACCAACTGGAAATAATTCAAATGTCAATTTTCTGTGGATAAGAAGATTGCAGTATGCCCATAAAATAGAATATTAATCAGCAATAAAAAGAAACCATGTACTGATAACCTCAGTAACAGGGAAATCTGAAAACACTATGCTAAGTGACATAAGTCAGACAGAAAAGACCATATATTGTATATTCACTTATATGGAATTTTAGAAAAGTTAAATCCATACTGTTAAAAGCTAGATCAGTGGTTCCAGGAGCCAAAGGCAGGGAGAGGCGATTACTTGCAAAAAGGGAATAAAGACTTTTGGGGAGTTATGTGAATGTCCTATATCATGATGAGAGTAATGATCAGATACTCTACTCATATGTTAAAACTTATCAAAACTTTAAAATTTAAGTTCATAATATAAATCATATCTCAGTAGAGCTGATTTTTTAAAATATATCAAAGGGATCTGAAATAGTCATTATGTGCTCATTACCTTTGTTTACATAGAAACCCCAAGAGACTCTATCAAGAAGCATTCAAATTTTTTAAAAGTCAACATTGTTGTTGACAACTTAACAACATTATCTGAAAAAATATAAAACCTTATTATACCATAATCAATTTCAAAGTGCAACATAACAAAAAAATCCATGAGAAACAAAACTTTCAAAGAAAATACAGCAATAAATATTAATCAAATTAAAAATTTGTCAAAATTTATCTGACGAAAGTTCATAAAATAAGTTTATGATTTCTTTCATCACACCAAAATTTAAAATTTCTATGAGCAAAAATATTGTATTAGTTATCCATTGCTGTTCAACAAATTACCCCCAAAATGTTGCAAGTTAAACCACAAACATTTATTATCTCACACAGTTTCATTATGGTTTTCTTATAAAAGCATTGGCAATGACCCGTGATCAAAACGAAATGGGACTTCATTGCTGCAGAACTAGAATTAAGCCTTGGGTCTTACCACCTGCACACTCTCTTTCTATCCTAACTCTGTAATGCTCCAATTTCCTCCTGCAAATGCCAGGATAGAAACAAAGTTCAGTTAGGTGTCCATAGAGTTTTCTTTTAATAAATGAACCCAAACCTACTCAGATAATGGCTACCATAAATGAATTAAAGTAAAAAAAAAATTGCTGAAGAGGTCAATTTTCTGACAGTTCTAAATATAAGTATTGCTGATCCCAGTAAAGAAAACATTCACACTGCATAGTCTTCAATTTGCATAGTCTGGAAGGAAACACAAGGATAAATACTGGTATGAAATAATGGATCCAATATAGTATACAGCAGATTCTGAGCAGATGGGTGTGACTGGGGGCATCTTACGCACTGGGACCAATTACATCTAGAAGTGAAATATAGTCACAAGCAATACCTAAGTGGGGAATGCACAGATGAACAATGGCAAGCTAACTGTACTGATAATAATACAGAAACAACTTATTTTTCTAGCTTAATAATCCTTGCATATAGTACCCACTAGTAAAAGGAAACATATATGTTGGGTACAACAAGAACAGTGACCATTCCATAAAAATGATTCCAATATTTTGTAAATCTATCTTTATTGTCCTACTCTCATCCTTTCACAAATTCTGGCAGCTCTATAACTTGCTTCCAGGTGAAATTCTTAAGTTAACAAAGCTAAGACTATTTGCATGTTACAGATAACCAGTTCCAAGCCGCAGACCTACCACTTCATCTAAGGCTCTGATATTCATCATTGAAAATCAGTAGGAGATAAGAGTTTCTTTTTTAACACTTAATAAGCACACATTCTATTGATTTCTCATTTTCACATATCTCCCCCCCAATTTCAGACTGTCACTCACCAAGTCCTTCAGATCACATGTATCCATCCTACTTAGACTCCCTGAGGAAGGCCACCCTTTATGCGTGTTAGGCAATTCCTTCCTATAATACTTGCCAGAAATCGTGTTAAGTTTCTTTTGTCTTGTGTTAAAGGTTTTCAGGTTAGATTCTAGTTGGGAAATATCAAACTGTTGTATTTATTTTGACACTCACAAATGATTTTACTTGCCATAGAGTAAAAATTTAATTTAAGCATCTGCTGTTGACACACCCATCTTTGATATAAAGCATGGCCATTGGCATCGTAATAAGTATTCCCAAAAATAAATGCAGAATCCATACTCTGAACACATTTGTACTACACACTGAAAAAATGAAAGGAACAGATTTCCTTTTGGATCATAGATAAATCTATCATTTCCCTGGAAAACAAGACTCAGCCAATTTGTCCAAATTATTGGATCTAAAATAGAAGCTTTTTTTTTTAGTCTACTTGATTTAAGATATTTGGACTTCTTAACAGAGGAGACTTAAATAGTGTTTGCATGCATGTTGTCATCCTGAAAACAAGGACCTACTTTTGAATTGCTCTCCAAATGCTCCCAGGAAGCCGGAGAGATCTAAACCAGGATAGTCTTCTATCTCATTCATAAATTTGTAGGGCTTCAACCAAAATTGAATACAATTAACATATGCAATATTACTATCTTTTAAATATATTTAATTGATTTCAGAGAGGAAGGGAGAGGGAGGGAGAGATAGAAACATCAATGATGAAAATCATTCATTGGCAGCCTCCTGCACACCCCCTACTGGGGGTCAAACCAACAACTTTGGCATGTGCCCTGACTGGGAATGGAACCATGACCTCCTGGTTCATAGGTCAATGCTTAACCCTGAGCAACACCGGCCGGGCTACATCTGCAATACTTAGTATGAGTTAAATTTAACATTCAACACACACCCAAAAAAATGTTGACGTTATGAAGGCATTATGAAATTATAATACCAGACAAATTCTGGCAGCTCTATAACTTGCTTCCAGGTGGAATTCTTAAGTTAACAAAGCTAAGACTATTTGCATGTTACAGATAACCAGTTCCAAGCCGCAGACCTACCACTTCATCTAAGGCTCTGATATTCATCATTGAAAATCAGTAGGAGATAAAAGTTTCTTTTTTAACACTTAATAAGCACACATTCTATTGATTTCTCATTTTTTAAAATTGACATGAAAGCACATGTTGAATAGGAAATTCTGTACTCCATTTAGAAGAACTCTCTTCTACGCACTATTCTGGAAAGTCTTTCAAGAGAAAAGTGATTTCACAGATGCCTCTGAATAAATAACAGAGATTTTCAGTGGTCTGGGAAAAAAAAGTCTCTCTAGTCAATAAACCAGAAACAATGACTACTTGAAGAAACCTAGCTTTTTTCCGTTTTGAGGGTCCTGTTAACTACTCCACTGACCTCTGGTCTAGAATCAAAATGTTAACTCTCTTCCTGTACATTGTAGAGACAAAGTTACTCATATAAAAGCACTTTTTTTTTTCTGCGTAAGCACTGGAGTCATATGGGGTCCATATTGACGTTTAACTATGCCCTTTTTGTCTTAACATTTTATTGTCATTCTAACTTTTACATTAACCCATAGAGTATACTTTTGTTTATATTGGCTTATATGTTCAGATTTTTATGGATGTCATGTGATATTTTTACTTAATATAAATAAACATCACTACTCCCCACCACATGCGACGTGTTTTTTGCATGGACTTCTCCATCTCTGATGTCAAACAAGCACGCCCAGTCGACAGGTACCAGCTTAGTCATCCCGTATCCACTCCTCTATTTGCTTTGTGCTCACAGCTCCCCTCCTCCTTGGTTTTTTCCACCATTTTACTGTGCCTCCTGGTTTTCCTTCCTGGGTGGTTCTTGGCCACTGCCAAATTACTTAAAGGTAGCTTTTTGTCCATCTTCTCAGTCCTCAGTGATTATAAATTCTCTTTTCATACCTTTCCACCTCATGTCTGTTCCCCTATTTCCAATTTGAAGCTCTCTTGTTAATTTATATGATTTTAGATAATCCTGATGAGTTATAGTTTTGTTAGTTGAACAGCTCTCTAAATACACATATTGCTTTTTCTAAGCCTCAATCCATTGGTTGAGCTACAACCTACATTTCATATAAATATGTGGAAATGGTAAATAAAAAAATTTAATTATTTTCCTAAAATAACCTTTCTTATGTGAGTCAACCAAAAAGATGAATAAAGCACATCTAATATTACACAGGACTTCAGAAAAAAATAAGGGACAGATTTCTGGCTTCATGGCAGCTACTAGAAAACTTCCTAAACTCTTACAAATCATTTCTCTAAAACATGGCTCTTAGTCTGACAGTTTATGAGACAATGTCCAGTTTAAATCTTAAGCCCAAAACTTATCTCAATCTTTATTGCTGGATTTTTTTTTCAAAGAGATGAAATTATTTATCTTCAATAATATGGTATTAATGTCTAATGCACATAACAGTCTTTTGAAAACTATATGATTTTTTCACCAACTTAGGAATTAAGACCCAATGATACCCCTTTTACTCCATGCTTTTCTTAAAGCTTTTTATTTCCACATTTGGTTTCTTATTGTTATCTTAAAACAGACTCTACATCCATTGTCTGTTTTCTTGACTTTTGGTCATTGCTTTATTCTAAACCATACCCATGAGACACAATGCTGTTTATGCACTTTACATAAATTTACAGAAACCCAGTTTTCTCTGTTCTCTATTCTGGCACATCCTGGTCACAGTCAATCTACTTTATTCCAGGGATCCAGCCATCCCTGGAAGCAGTGAGTAGCTTTGGCACAGTCAGCAACCAAACCAGCCCACAACACTGCATCTAACTGTGACCTGTTCTACTGGCAGGCAGGGCCATTTCAGGAAACCTGGTCCCCTGTGAAGTATGGACCTTCCTCCTCTCCCCCCGCAAGACTCACTTAAAGATTTTTGCCAAAATAAGCAACATGACAATTCACTATCTGTTAGAAATTTGAACAGCATTACTTTGAAGTCACTCCCTGAAAATCTTGCAGTCACAGAACTATAGAGATAAATACATCTTTGGATATTCTAGTCACGTTCCTCATATTGCAGATGAAAAAGGAAAGCCTAAAGCAGCCAAGTAACTTCCTTAATATTATAAAGCTGGTTTTACATGCAAAATCAGGACTGCTACCTAGAACTTGTTACCGGATCCAGAAATAAACCACAGTCTTCCTTGAAACTCTTTAAGATCTCCAATTTCTGCACTGAAAATATTTGTTAGTTTGCCAGGCCTGTGTGGCTCAGTGGTTGAACACTGAGCTATGAACCAGGAGGTCATGGATCGATTCCGGGTGAGGGCGCATGCCCAAGTTGCAGGTTTGTTCCCCAGTGGGGGGAGTGCAGGAGGCAGCCGATCAATAATTTCCATCATTGATTGGCGTTTCTATCTCTCCCTCTCCCTCACCCTCTTCCTCTCCCTCTTTGTGAGTCGAGTAGTTTTTTTCCTGAGCAGGATGCAGGGTGATTTCTTTCCCAGGTTCATGTCTAGGTGGACTTGAAGAATGAAGCCACGGACAAAAGGGTGGAAATTTATTGGAAACAAGTACACACTACCACATAAGGAGGGCACCCCAAGGGGGTGACCCACGAAGCTCCTTTTTCCTAAGGTTTATAAAGGCTACAGTGGCGGGCAGAGGGCAGCCAATAGATGTTTCTCTCTCATTGATGTTTCTCTCTCTCTCTCCCTTCCTATCTCTCTAGAAATCAATAAAAACATATTTTTTAAGAAATATTTGTTAGGTAAAACAAGCCATGTACCACATTTGATTAACAGTTATCTTCAAAAATATTTTCAAAATCACACAACTAATGATTACCAACAAAAATATCCTCAAAGACATTCAAATAAATGTAATAAAATAATTATAGATTTTTCAAAAGTTCTGACAAGAGTAAGATGAGATGCCCTTTCCTTGTTGGTGAAAACAAAGTGGGAGGGCTTTCAGATCCACACTTCAAAACAACATTTTCTTGAAATCATTCTAAAAAATATATCAAAGGCCATATTTAAATCCATGAATTTTGACATGAAAATTGACTTTGTAGCTTTTATCCCTAAGGAAAGAATCAAACTGACTAATATTTATCTATAAAGCATTCATCATATGTATCACAGAAAAAAAAAATTGGAAGCAGCCTAAATAACAATAAAAAAGAAATGGCCCAACAAAGTATGGGAGGGCCATGAGTAATCTGATAGAATATTATGCAGTCACTAAAAAACAGGTTCTTAAAAAAATTTCAATGACATTAAAATAAAGGCTCACAATGTAATAAAATTTAAAAGCCAGGTATAAAATGACTGTACAATATGATGCAAGTTAGTCATATGTGTTGGTTATAAAAATGATAAATAGAAAACAAAATGCAGGACAATAATAGCAATGGTTACCTGTGGATAACAGTTATAAATGGTATTTTCTTCATCCTTATCTCCTCTGCATTTTCCCTACTGTTTATAATGAGCGTAGGCTACTCTAATAAATACAGAACAATTTTTTAATTACCAAGAAGTCTGAAAGCACCATTTTATAGCACAATTGTATTCCCACTCTTCTATCAACAGTGTCACATGCCTTACTCCCCAAGAACCCATTCTCTATTTTGGTCATTACTTATCCCCACTAGCACCTCCTTCATCCCTTTCCATCCTTGTTATTGTTTATTAATATAGTCTCATCTCAGGATGATTTGAAAAGAAGAGAAATTTAAAGGTTTCTTAATATGCAGAAGTACATTCCAAAATAAGTGCATAAACTCCAGCTTATTTTAATTTCTGCGACCCCCCAAGCATCCAAGACAAAATATTAAAAAGACCAGCCTTAGCACTTATTATTAATACTAGAGGCCTGGTGCATGAAATTCGTGCACGGGGGGGGGGGTGAGGGAGGGGTTCCTCAGCCCAGCCTGCACCCTCTTGCAATCTGGGACCGCTGGCTCCTAACCGCTCACCTACCTGCCTGCCTGATAGCCCCTAACCACTCTGCCTACCTGCCTGATTGCCCCTAAACACTCTGCCTGCCTGATCGCCCCTAACCACTCTGCAGGCCTGATCGCCCCTAACTGATTGCCAGCCTGCCTGACCACCCCTAACCACTCTGCATGCCTGCCTGATCACCCCTAACTGCTCACCTGCCTGCCTGATTGCCCCTAACCACCTCTGCCTCAGCCCCCACAGCTGTGACTTCATCCAGAAGGATGTCCAGAATGACGTCTGAAAGGTCGTTTGGCTGTCCAGTCTAATTAGCATATTATGCTTTCATTATTATAGAAAGACAGCAAATGCTCAGGATTTAGATGAAAGAAAACTAATCCATAGAAAGAGGGAAATAATATTAGTTAGAACTTTTTAAGACCCATTAAGTTCATTCCTAAAGATTTTAGTTCTGGAGTTATTCTAATTCTGCCATGAAATGGAATGTAAGGTTATTACTAACTCTCTGATTAATACCCAAAACATAAACAGTGACACAACAAAAACTGTAAAAGATGTCAAAGATTAAAAAGCAATTCAATATATACTCTTCTTCATTAAAACCTAAGAAAATAGCTCCTCATACAGGTTGAAAGTTTTTAAAGGATTGAATTTAAGCTCATGTCTTTAATGTTTTTATTATGAACATAATAGATCCTCTCCATGGCCTAAACAGCCAGAAGTTTGTGGAACCAATGGCTATACTTGATTTTGAAAAAAAAAAAAAGATATTGTCATTATTCCACAAACCTACAGAGAAATATTTAATAGTCCCCAATTACATAGGGCACATAATGGTTACCCTGGCATTCAAAGCCTTTCCCAACTTCAGTCACTGGGAAATGCTGTACTCCAAAATAAGTTTACGATTTATTTGCAGTTAGCAAACATCAATTAACATTGGCCTTGAGATAAGAGCTTTAAAATCTGAAGGCTAACCTCTGAGTCTGAAATGATACAAAAAGATTTGATCACACTTAAACAACCAACTATCCTTCCAAAGTCTCTCATTCTTGATAGGTTGTATGTCTCTAGGAACTTACCAGTTCTCCCAGGTTGTCCATTTCATTAGCATATAATTGTTCATAACATCTCTCATGATATTTCTGTATTTCTGTCAAATAAGTTGTAACATCTCCTCTTCATTTCTGATTTTATTTATTTGAGTTCCTCTCTTTTTGCCATGGGGAGACTAGCTAACAGTTTGTCAATTTTGTTTCTCTTTTCAAATTTGGTCTAAAAGAGCTTATTATTTTAGAGATTAACATGCATTAGAAAATCATATTCCATGAAATTATCTTTGTAATGTAAATTCAAGCATAAAATGGGCTAAACTCTATCATCTAGAACACTAATTAAACTAATCAATACAAAATTTTGTTTATGTCCCTGTCATCCAGTATCTTGTGAAGTAGACAATGACCAGCAAAACGAAATGTCAACAATTCTACAACATAATATGTAAATTATCTTCCTGTGTTATTCCGGTTAAAGATTCTGATAATTACAGTTCTTCAAAAAATTTAAGGACTTTTTTGTAAGAATTCAGCAACCAAGTAAATAAGACCATATAATGTCACAAACTAGTCATTTCAATAGTGGTCAAAAGTAGTTCAGAATCTTACAAACTCAGGCACTCACCTAACCTTGCATATACACAGCTAGTTTCCAACAGCCTAACCATATTAATCCTGAGTAGGGAGACTGAGATAGCTCCTTCTTAAGTACACATGCGAGCTGGCTGTCAGCACAAAGCCATTTCTAGGTTTGTTTATGGGCTAAAACATTTACTTCTCTTCACAGGTACTCGGAGATATTGCAGGTTCAGTTCCAGGCCACCATACTAAAGCAAATATCACAATAAAGTGAGTCATACAAATTTTTTGGTTTCCCAGTGCATATAAATTATGTCTATACTATACTGTAGTCTATTAAGTGTGAAATAGCATTATGTCTAAAAAACAATGTATGTGCCTTAATTTAAACGTCGTTTATTGCTAAAAAATGCTGATCATCATCTCTTTGAGCCTTCAGTGAGTTGTCATTTTTTTGCTGGTGAAAGATCTTACCTTCAATATGTAAAAACCGTAATATCTGTGAAGCTCAATAAAACCAAATACAGTAAAATGAGGTATACCTGTATTTTCTTCTTTCACTCACAGCCACTTCTCTGTCTTTAGTTGTTAACAGAAAACAAAACAGAGGCAAGGCAGAACTCTGATCTTGTATCTAGAAAGGTATGCAGCTGACACATTCATTCGTGAAATTAAGCTAAACTACTGAGCTGAAGCTGAACCAAAACACTCCCTCAACCCCACTTTACAATATTCAGCATGCAAAGGTGGTTGGGTTACAACTAAACTACCTCAGCACTACACAATCAGTACTCACACTACATATTGATATGCTTTACAGAATACTCAACTACACCTTTGCAGTGGTTCTCAACCTTCCTAATGCCGCGACCCTTTAATACAGTTCCTCATGTTGTGGTGACCCCCAATTTCACTGTTACAAATTGAACATAATTAAAGCATAGTACTTAATCACAAAAACAATATGTAATTACATATATGTGTTTTCCGATGGTCTCAGGCAACCCCTGTGAAAGGGTCGTTCAACCCCCAAAGGGGTCGAGACCCACAGGTTGAGAACCGCTGACCTATAGTGTGTCTATTATTTATATCATGCCCTCTATGAAACCTACACCAACGAATCAGATGAGAAACAGGTAAAATCAATGATAGATGCCTTTCGTCGGATTTCAGCATAAATGAAACATGATATTCTTTTTGTGTGTGTGTAAATAAAGACAAAAGAAAGAAAATATTTTTTCTAGCATTAGGTTTGGGAGAGAGAAATAAGTGGGTGGTTGTAACAGGGATGGAATAGGGAATTGATATTTTTTAAATCATAAAATCAAATAAAAACAATCATTCCCTAAAATGGTTCAAACTTTCTTTGGTTGATGATCTTGGATTATTTTTTAAATGGACTTTATTTTTTAGACTAGTTTTAGGTTCTCAGCAAAGTTAAGTAAAAAATACAGAGGTCCAAAGCAAGGCACATTTAATTCAAATGTCAAGTTTTAAAGAGAAAGAGAGAATCTTAAAAGCAGCAAGATAAAAACAACTTGTTATGGAGGGGGGACCCCCAGCAGCATATTTTTCAGCAGAAATTTTGTAGGCCAGAAGAAAGTGGCATGATAGAGTCAGAGTACTGAAAGAAAACATACTTTGGGAGGCAAGGGATATGTTCATTACCTTGATTGCAGCGACGGTATCACGGGTGTATGCATATGTCTAAACTCTCCAAACTGTGTACATTAAATATGTGCAGTTTTCTGTATATCGATTACACTTCAATAAAGGTTTTTTAAAGAAAACAAAGAAATATACCTAGCACTCAATAAAGTAAAAACCCACAATGATCAACATTCAACTAAAAAATAAACAACCATCCAAAAAAGTAGAACAATACAATCCAAAATGAGGAGAAAAACAACTGATAGCAAAACATTACCGACAAGGATATTTGAATTAGCAGATAATAACATTAAAACAGTTATAACATCATTCCATGTGTTCAGAAAGTTCTGTGGAGACATGGAAGTTATTTCTTAAATGATGCAAACTGAACTTCTAGAGATGCTAACCATCATGTCTGAGATGAAAATATACTGAATGGGATTAGTTAAATATTAGATTTTGGGGGGAAAATAGTAAACTTCAAGACATAGTAATAGAAACTATGCAAAATGAAACACAGCAATAAAAAGGAATAAAGTAAATAAAACACAATATCAGAGAGCTGTGGGTAGCTTCAACTGGCCTAATATAGGTTTAGCTAGAATCTCTGCAAAGGGAGAGAACAGAAAAAAATATATATTTTAAAAAATTATATTTAAAATTGTTATAAATTTGAAGGAAAAAAAAAAAGACCTAGGTTCTGGGAGCTGAAATTATATAGTCCTGCTCTAAGAGCTCATTCTAATCAGAGAATCACCCATTTAAAACAAATAAGCACAATAAAATGTGATATCTGCAATAACAGAAGAATGTACAAGGAGGTAAGATTTCACAGAAAAGGTGACAGCTAAGTAGGATTTTTGTTGTTGTTAATCCTCACGCTAGGATACTTTTTCCATTGATTTTTCAGAGACAGTGGGAGAGAGTGAGGCAGAGAAAGAGAGAGAAACGTCGATGTGAGAAAGACACATCAATTGTTGCCTCCCACACATGCCCCAACCAGGGCCCAACAAGGAACCCACAACCCAGGCACATGCCCCAACCGGAATCGAACCCACAACTTTTTGGTCTGCAGGCTGATGCTCTAACCACTGAGTGGATTTTTTAAGATAAACTGAAATTTGGCAGGAAAAGAAGTGATGGAGATGGAGGAGTGGTCCAAAAGAGGACATTCTAATCAAAATAAGATTAGAGATGTGCGGCTGCAGTAGTATGTAGGGAAGGGAAAGTAGTATGAACAGGGATGGTGAGAGTGGTCATGGATTCGCGCTAATGACACTGAAGGTGAAGGTTATGATGACTTGACATTCTCTGCCAAGGTGCTTCTCTGAAAGCTATGGGAAGGTATTACATGGTTTTAACCAGGAGGGTGGCTTAGTTAGTAAGACTTGCATTTTGAAAGGTTAGCTGTGGTCGGCAAACTGTGGCTCACAAGCCACATGCAGCTCTTTGGCCCCTTGAGTGTGGCTCTTCCTAAGCCTTAGGAGTACCCTAACTAAGTTAATAACAATGTACATACCTATATACTTTAAGTTTAAAAAATTTGGCTCTCAAAAGAAATTTCAATTGTTGTACTGTTGATATTTGGCTCTGTTGATTAATGAGTTTGCCGACCACTGGTTAGTGTAAACCAAGACCTGAGGTAGGGAAACTAGAAAGAAGCTTCTACAATGATCAAAACTGGAGACAAGGGAAGTTTGAACTAAGGTGGGGCAATGACATGATAAAGGAGAAGAGAAAGTTCAGGAAGTGTTTAAGGACAATTCCTGGTTGAGGTTGAGGAGCTAAAACCAGTAATCATGGGTCCTTTGTTATTGTGGGGAGACAAAGAAGCAATCAAGGAAGACTTCCAGATACCATATAAATAGTACTTAGAAATACAGAGATAAGCTGTGGCCCCTTAGCTTGTCTTCTAGGCTAAAATTGTCACTCTTCCACCTGCTTTCTGCCTTCCAGATACTTGTTAAAATATTTCGTTTGTTCAAGAAACCCCTTCCCATTCTTCTCATTATGTGTTTATTTCATTATCATTACCTAATTCTCATTTTAACATTTGCATGGGAGGGAGATGTGTTCAAGTGAATGGACTTCAAGTCTGCCTTCTTGAACTAATGCACTCCAGGGCAGACAGTCTGTGAAAACTTACATGGGCCTTAATTCAGGACTGAACCCTGGTGAAGCACATTCATTTACTGATGGAAAATTATATCTATTTCTTGGCAGGCAGAGTTAGTCTAAAATATTTTTAAATGCATATTTTGTTCTCGGAGTTGGATTTCAGTAACACAATTATTATGGATATAATTGGTCAGAATAAGTATGAACTTTTAGAGGTACCCTTTGCTTTGCTGGTTTTACTTCTCTTGGGTTAAGCAAGAAGAGCAGCCCGCTCATTTCCATTTCGGTCTAGTGTCAATGTCCACTTCAGAACCCTTCCCGTTTCCTCGGAACAAAGCCTTGACTGAGTCCAGTGATCGTGGTTAGTGACCACATGAAATGGAAAGGGCAGGGAAGCAGCCAAAGGGACAGGGAACAGCTGGAAACCATTGAGGAAAGCTATAGAAATAAAAGCATGAGGCGTAACAGCAAGAATATGACTTAGGCCCGGGATCCAGTGTCACGGAATATTTTAGAAGTTCTGAGTTGTCTTTTCCTGGGTAACAGCCTTGAAGACTTATGTCCATTGTCTACCTTAAACATTTTCTGGAATAAGGAGGTGTCACGTCCACATAGGAACTAAAGGAAAACAGAAGAGCAGTCATCAGCAAAGACTAAAATCTTATTGTGTGAAGGACAAGTGAAGTTTCTTTTGACAATAAAATGGCTCCGACTTGATATTTTGTTGATTTAGTGTTTTGATTTTTGACATCCAGTTTGAGAACTGTAGTCCAGACCACTTGGAAACCATAATACCTTCTCCCAGATTCATGAGTTCAGGGATTCTTGAAGGTTAATTGCTCTTTAAATTCCCACTGTTTTATAAAATTGCCTCTCCAATTTCATGGTACCTCCAACAACAACAGAACCATGTGTGCCAAGACGCAATAACTTCCTGTAAGATACCACTAAAGGAAAATAATGGCACCATGAATATTCACACAGGAAAGTATGAATTTTTCCTTCAGGGATAAAGTTATTGTTCCAAGCGCATCAGAAACCACATCCTGTTCCTAATACTACCCACCACCGTGAGTATTCCGCTGGCATCTCAAGGCTTCCATCAATAACACAACAGGTCATGTTGGACAAAGACATGAAGTTTTTCCACCAAATTTTGAAAGTCGCCACTTTAATGAAAAAGAAAGGACACTAAAGGATATAGGGTCCTAATACAACTTGGACTTGATTCAGGGACTCCTGAACCAGAGAAAGGACTTCAGGATGGCAGTTTTGTATGGTGTTGTTATATTGATCAACAAAGGGAAAATTGCACCTGTTTAGTTGGTTGTCACTTTCTAGTCATTAAACCAAAATGTCTTATATTTACTCGTGAAAAAAGTATGTACTACTCACAACCAAAATAATAGTAGAAAGACAAATCCAAAAGCATGATGTGGCCTCCATGAGAAAAGTGTTCATATTCTAAGGCTGTTGACCAAGACTTGGCTATTAGCCATGCCACCACCATTCTAGCAGTTATAATCAGTGAAGAGGAGGCCTGGTCTGTGACTAACGATGTTAACTCATATCTATATATATAAAAGCCTAAGCAACTGGCGGACCGGCCGACCAGCTGACCAGCCGGTAGCTATGGCACACAATGACCACCAGGGTGCAGATGCTCTGACCGGTAGCTATGACACACATTGACCACCAGGGGGCAGACACCCAATGCAAGAGCTGCTGAGCAACAGCAACTTTGCAGAGTGCTCTCTCATACTCCAGGACCCCATGGGGGATGTCAGACTGCCAGTTTTGGCCCTATTCCTGCAGGCCAGGCTGAGGGACTCCACTTGCCGAAAGGACCCTGCTCACTCCACACACACCCAGCACTTGCCCCAGGTGCAGCCAGCCAGGGAGGGACTATGGGAAGTTGGCTCCAGGGCATATCGGGCCCGTCTTGCCCAGTCCCACCCCGCTGGTGCTGGCCACCTTCTAATTAATTTACTTTCAATGTGCAAAAATCCATCCACCAGGCCTCTAGTTCATTATACAGATTCCAGAGTCTTTTTCTAAAAAAAAAAAAAAATAGTATTCCTTTACTTCTCTGGTATTTGGGGCATGAATGAAGGATAGATTTTAATACTTACTACTTACTACATGTCAAAAGCTACATGCTGTTTTGTATACGTTACTTCATTAGACGCTATGGTATCCTATGAGATAGACCTTATTAGTCCCTGTTGGACAAAGGATGTAAGCATGTGCTCAGGCAGGTTTGATAGCTTACCGAGTCCCACAGCCAATAAATGGCAGAGCTGGGGTTTGAACCCAGGTTGACTGACTATCTGGACAACATCACATTGTCTCCCATCGGCTGCAAGACCCACAAAGTTCTTTTACTTCCCAATTGTTTTCTCCTGTTTTCACTCATAGACCGTGGTATGCTTCCTAATAATTCTTCCCTAGTTTATCATTACTTCATAATTTTGTTCCCATATTTGTTGTCCACATCATCTACTGGATTTGATGGTCTGTCTTTTCCACCTTTATATCCAATGGTGAATCACTGACTCTCCTTTGTCTCTGAATCCACATAATGTATTTTCTATTCCATTCACCTAATGCTGCTGTGGGAACTCATTTTTTTTTTTAATGTAATTTATCCTTATGAGTGTGTGGGGATGGTTTTTGTGTGTGTGTGTGTGTGTGTGTTTTTTACCTAAGTTAAAAAAAAATAAGTGAATAAAAATACTGTGTTATAATTCCTTATCTCTGTCCCCCCCAAAATGCACTTATTGTATACAAAGTAGATCCTTCAATATGTGTTGAATAATTAAAAAGCTAAATAAATAAATGAACACTTAGAAAGCAGGAAAAGGCCCATGTAGGAGATTTAAAAATGAATGGTAACTATTATCGGTGGGTGTGAAATGGGCTATGGGTATGAAATCAAGTCAGAATACTGTCTTACCAGGGAGACTGGTTATTTAATTTCAGCCTTTGCTTTTACGTGGAGAAAGTAGTAATCGTAGAAATATGTGAGCAGAAAGTATGCTGAATGGGAGCAGGTGGTACCTTTGGTTCCTTTCCCATGCAGGAGTTTATACTCTTCCCACACACCCTGTCCTCCTTCCAAGAGGAGGGGAATGCTGCCAATAAACAGAAGACACGCCCTGTGTGCTCCCTTCCTCTTTCCCCTCAAGTTTTCTATCGCTGACTACAAGTAAAGATATAGAACAGAAGCAGGAAGAAATCACCAATGGGATTTCCAGAGCACTCTGTGACTGCACAGAGAGCACACAAATAAATCATTATTTCATCATTCTCATCTGCCTGCAGAGAACATTCAACTTCTCTAACCTGGCTTAATTTGGGTTGCTAATAAACAAAACAACAAAAAATGGATGTGCTGGAGCTAAAAATTGTAACGCAGAAGAAGAAATGTGTGTTTTATCAAACTAAATGAAGCCTGAAACGTTTAGTTTGGTGAATATCTCTTCATACAATTGCCTATGGCTGAATTTTCCATAAAGTAATAAACAGCCACTGAAATAGTTCTGTGTTCAGAAATGTCTGGCTCAGCAGGCTGCTAGTTAGCCCCTTAGGTAAGTTCAGGTTTGACATGGTTCAGAAAGCTGGGGTCCTTCAGCTCTTGTTGCAGCAGCTGAAATCTTTCTCTAAGGCCCCAACAGCTAGAGTAGACCCGGTCCTTCAGCGCCCAGCTCCATCCATGCGGCTGGGCTTGCGCTGTTAATGTCCACTAAGAAAACAGAGTGAGGGGTCCCGGGACGCACAGACATAATATAAATAAGGAAAATAATAATAATACATTCATGGTTCCAACTGCCCACACATTCTCAGTTAGGTTGCACCTATGTTATAGTGCTCAGCATGTGGTTTCAATTGTCACAACAATGCGCATTTGTTCAAGAACATGCTGGCTGCTAGCTTCACTTCTCGCTGTGTTTAAATATGCCATGGCCTGTGGCTCCCTTTCAGGGGTCAGGTATCTGGCATGTGCCTGCTACGTTATGGTCAGTATAATCTTATAGATTATCCAAGCTGCAGAACCAGAATCTTTGATGTCAAAAGGCCTCTGTGTATGGAATAGGCATATAATGTATAAATATATATATTGAACAAAAAGCAAGGCATAAAGTGTGTGGGGGGGGGGAGGGGCGGACAAAAAGCCCATAGGTATGAAAAGGCCATTCCCTCGCTGCTCTTGGGCTGACAGACACGCAGCAGTCGCAGGCTCTGCCCCTCTTCAAAGTGCAGGAGCCAAGGCGACCACCTTCAGCTGCTGCTCGCTTAGAGACCTCTTTCCTCAACGCGAAAGGATTGTATTACACTTTGGAATTTCACAACAGAATCTGATACTACTTGGTATTTATTGAAACATTTATGTTCGCAGCTTTCACTGTTTCAACATCCATGATTTATGGTTCCCGCACCTCCGCACTCTTAGCTGTAGCCCCTTGAAGGGGACGTGAAAAGTTAAAAGAGATTCATTGACCCTACCCCAAAGAGCATCCCTTTAGTTTAGCTATTAAGGATTTTGCCTTGTAACAGAGCATAGCAATGTGATTTTCCTAAATAATTAGGCCCAAGAAGTCATAGGAGAAACTCTTCTAAGAAAAACGATTGGTAGTTTCTGGCCATTCAATAAGCACTCTCTGATGCTTAGAAATCCTTTGGATAAAGTGTTTCCCTTCCACTTTCCTCTTCACCTTTGCTTCCATTATGAATGAAGGTAGATGCAGTCAAGTAAGAAGTTCTATCTTCAGATCTCTTTTTTTTTTAATATTTTATTGATTTTTTACAGAGAGGAAGGGAGAGAGATAGAGAGTCAGAAACATCGATCCTATCTTCAGATCTCAATGTGAATGCCAGTTCAATACCTCACTAGCATTGAGTACTAACTGAGTTATTAAAATCTCCTATGACTCGGCTTCCTCAAATAACAAGTGACACTTGATAATTCCTCCTCACGGGGTGAGTCTGCAGATGAAATAAGAGAGAATGGAACAGTGCGCGCACAAATGTGTTGGTTAACTCATGGACCAAAGATTCAGAAAGACCAAAGTTTGAGAAAATTAGTTTCTTGTGGCTCCCAGATGTACCAGATGAAAGAAGAAAAGAGCAATGGGAGAAGAAATGCTGAGAGGAGAAAATCTGAGAACACTAACCACAACAACAACCATTTATATTTAGAGATGGCCCTATTTTGCACGCCTCCCAGTCCTCCCTCACTCCACAGCACAAGAGCCAGGCGGCGGCCATGAGGCTGCTGTGCTCTGTCGCCTTCCCGTGAGCTTCATGACATAGGAGGAAGCAGTTCAGACCAGATACCCAGTCACTGACTGGCCAAGGACCTCTTGTGGAATTCAATCCCAAATCAAAGTAGGTCCAACAAAAGCTCCAAATAATAAGGGATACATTAAATGTTCATTGGCCACCACTGCTCACCCCTCCCAACTGTTCTCAGTCCCCAGAGCACATTCCCTCCTAGTGATACACTCCCTCAGCTTGTGCATTTGAATAAGTATTATGACATCCCAGCAGAACTAACCCAGAGGAATCTGAACCTAAATCCTATTTACTCTTCCCTTCTTATCCCACCAAGCCAATTCATCAAGAAATCAAGATTTATTTGGGATAAAACTTCCTCTGAGGTTCCACCAATTAAATTTTATTTACATTTCCTAACTTAATTAGTGCATTCAAAGTAAGCTCCTCTGCCTTGGACACTAAACAGATCACCCTCCCTCAAAAGATGCAGAGATGACGGCATTTTTCTTTGTGTTCTCAGGGCCTGTGGTCCTGACAGGGATTTTTGCACACAAAAATATTGCATTTAGGCAGGGAGCCTTGTTTCCAACCACGGCCTGCTTTTCGCCATACACAGATAAGTTCTCGTGAGCAGGCAGAGCTGCAACTATTGTCTAAAACCACACACCCAGTTCACACCTAGCTCCTGGGCTCTGGAATAAGGTTTCTGACTAGATGTTCCCACTAGCATGTCCCTCAGGGATTTCATATGCAACATGCTCAAAACCAAACTTTCCCGTTTCCCACATACCACTTCTTGATCCTCAAACTTGCTTCTTTTCCTGAATTCTCCAGTGTGGATAATAGACCAGCATCATAACATGTGATACTGTGATTTATAATAGGGAATATATATTTGGTCTTTGTCCACTGTTCCTGGAACAGACTTCCTAAAACCCTTGGAACTTCGAGAGGAGAGCAACGTAGGTGTTTTTTCTTTGTGTTAATGAAGTGACTTTGGGACACCTAAGGATGAGGGCTGGCTATCTGGAGAACCAACCATGTGCTCCCTCCCTCCCCGACCACTGGGGAGAGGAAAGGGGCTGGAGGCTGAATCAATCACCAATGGCCAATGGATTAATCATTTATACCTATATAATGAAACCTCCACAAAAATCCAAAAAGATGTGGTTCAGAGAGCTTGCAGGTTGGTGAACACACAGAGATTTGGGGAGAGTGGTGCACTTGGAGGGGCATGTAAGCTCCACAGCCTTTTCCTATATTTTGCTCTATGCATCTCTTCCAGCAGGCTGTTCCTGAGTTATACCTTTTTTATAATAAATCAGTCACCTAGTAAGTTCAATGAGTCTCTGAGCTCTGTAAGCTGCCCTAGCAAATTAATCAAACCCAAGGAGAGGGAACCCCCAATCTATATCCTATCAGAAGCACAGGTGACAATCTGGACTAAGGTGATGGGCATCTGAAATTGGGGTGAGGAGCAGTCCTGTAGGACTGAACCCTTAACCTATGGAATCCAAGGCTATCACCTGGTAGATCGTGTCAGAATTGAGCTGACTTGTAGGAAACCCAGATGGTACAGGAGAATTGCTGGATGGGAGAGTGAAACCCCCACATGTTGGAACTGGAATTATATATAAGAACTAATTTTTATTCTTCCTGTCTTTCTCTTGTCTATTTAGTCACTGCACCCTCTCAAATCTACCTCTCAAATCTTTACACTATTTCTTCTTTTCCATCACTTGAGCCAAAGCCTTGCCTCAGGTTCTCATGATCACTTACCTGATCTACCAGTTTTCCTGCTGTGGCTTTGCCTTTCCACTGAAGCCAGCATATCATTCTGAAACATCAATTGTATCATTTGGCCCCTCAAAACCTAACTCTAACCCTCACTGCAGCCTTGGGGACATGTCAGAATCTGTGGGATAGAGCTGAAACAGTTATCAGGAAAAAATGTGTTGTCCCATCCCAGACCTTGAAGGGTCCACTGCAGTCTAGGGAAAACTGAGGTCTGAATTTAGATAACATTTTCTGTTTTAATAGTTGTTTTGTTCTGCTATAAATATATTAGACAAGAGAGGTCACAAAAGAAATGTGGCTGACCAGGTTCACATTTTTTTTAAAATATATTTTATTGATTTTTTTACAGAGAGGAAGGGAGAGGGATAGAGAGTTAGAAACATCAATGAGAGAGAAACATTGATCAGCTGTCCCCCGCACATCTCCTACTGGGGATGTGCCCGCAACCCAGGTACATGCCCTTGGCCGGAATCGAACCTGGGACTCTTCAGTACGCAGGCCGACACTCCATCCACTGACCCAAACCTGTTTCGGCGGGTTCACATTTTTATTACAGATTCGTAATCCATTACAATGTCTTCAAGTACCTTGTAAGTTCAGTTCTATTATTGATAACTAGAGGCCCGGTGCACAGATTTGTGCACCAGTGTGGTCCCTCAACCTGGTCTGTGCCCTCTTGCAATCTGGGACCCCTTGGGGGATGTTGAAGAGCTGGTTTCTGCCTGATCCCCACAGGCCAGGCCAAGGGACCCCACCAGTGCATGAATCCATGCACCAGGCCTCTAGTATGCATATAAGATCTTTGGTTAATCTCTTCCTACCCTTCCACCCCCTTCTCTCTGAGATTAATTAGTGTGTTTCATGTTTCCATGCCTGTGGTTTCCGCTCCTGTGCTGAGCGTCTGCCTCCTGGTGGTCAGTGAGCATTATAGCTACCAGCCAGTCGCTTAGGCTTTTATATATATAGACTACAAGCCCAGTGCACAAATTCGTGCATAACTGGGGGGCTGATGGCGGGGCAGGCTGGCTGGGGGGGAGGGGCCGCAGGATGTTGGCTGTGAGAGCGCACTTACCACCAGGGGGCAGCCCCTGCATTGAGCATCTGTCCCCTGGTGATCAGTGCACATCATAGTGACCGATCAACCAGTCATTCAGGTCGTTCGGTTGTAAAGGTCGCTTAGGCTTTTAAATATATAGATAATATCCAACACATCTCCTCCAAGACAGTGGCTCCTTGCAAATACTAATAAATGCAATTTTCTTAAGTGTACCTACATTTAGAAATTTGTGGAAATTTCCAACTATACTAAAAACAAATCCAAACCTTACTGAGTTGGATTATATTAGATCTGAGTTTAGGACTTTTTAAATTAATTAATTAATTTTTTAATTATAGTTGACATGCACTCTTATATTAGTTTCAGGTGTACAACAGTGACTCAACATTTATATACAGCTGACCTTTGATCAACGCCAGGGTTAGGGGCACTAACACATTCAGTGGAAAGCCACATGTAACTTTTGACTCCCCCAAGACTTACTAGCCTACTGTTGACTGGAAGCCTCACTAATAACATACATAGTCATTTAACACATATTTTGTATGCTATATGTATTGTATACTGTAGTCTTATGATAAAGTAAGATAGGAAAAAGAAAATTGCCGGGGTCCAACCCCAGCGGGTCCAGGGGTTCCAAAAGGTGTAGACGGAGTCGGCGAAGAAGGAATGACACAGAGACAGCGTTCAGTTGATCAGCAGCCTTGCCAGGATCTGTAGCCAAGTTCTGGTCTGGATCTCCAGAGAAGTTCTGCTGTTTATTGTCTTGTTACATCCGTATTTATACCAAGTTGATTTTAATCCTGTCAATTTCTATTACAAAGGTTAGGGCGTTTCTTATCTCCATTCCAGGGAGGAAAGATTATGTAGCTTAAGTGTGATTGTTTGTAGTTAAAGTGATTAACTACCCGCCTGGCACTTAGTTAAGAGGTTTTATTCCCTCCCTAACTTCAGAGGAATATCTCTACCTGGGGAAACAACCTTTCTCGGAGAGGTGACCTTGGTTAAAACACATAGTGCCAAGAAGGTGAGCAAACATATTAAGAACAGTATGCCATATATGCCAGGTCCCTTGAAACAGCAAGGATGGACCGGCTCCCGGCAGAAAATGTTATTAAGGAAATCATAAGAAAGAGAAAAATACATTTTCATTATTGATTTTAAAAATCTACATATGAGTAGACCCACTACAGTAGACCCTGTATCTAGTTCAAACCGGTGTTGTTCAAGGGTCAACTGTACCTTATGAAATGATCACCATAAGTCTACTGCCCATTTGCCACCATATATAATTATCACATTATTGACTATATTCCCTATGCTGTACATTAAATCCTCCTGATTTATAAGTGAAAGTTTGTTCCTCTTAATCCCCTTCACTTTTTTGTCCACTTCCATCCCTCCTCCCCTCTGGCAAGCATCAGTTTGTTCTCTTTGTCTATGAGTCTATTTCTGTTTTGTTTTGTCTGTTCATTTGCAACCTCGGTGCCCACCAATAGATGAATGGATAAAGCAATATACATAAATAAATCTTGCCATTTGTGGCGACATGGATGGACCTAGAGGGTATTTACCCTAAGTGAAGCAGGTCTCACAGAGAGAGAGTTCAAGATTTTACTGTAAATTACATCAGATCTCTCAATTGGCTGGACTTTCTGTCACCTCTCTTATGATCAGTTTCCATTTTTTGCATAAAATATTTCTATCATGTCTACTAGTTAAGTAGAACACATGAAGGAAGGAAGAGCCCGAGGAAGAAAACTTTTCACATTTTGTACTTACTATTGTTTATTATCATATTTGTGATACTCTGTGTTTCTTCTGATCTCTTAAAAGAAGGCATTTGTTGGCATAACTTTGCAAAAACCCTCCTTAGCTCTTCTTTCTTTTCTGTCTCTCTGCCCCTAACACCACAAAACTGAGAAGTGGTTCAGTAAACTATAGAGTATCCCCCCAAAAAATGTATATACACATTTGAGCTGGTAGCTCAATTGACGTTTCTTTCTTTTCAGATTTAACCACTGTAATTAATAATTATTCAAAGTGAATATTCACTTTTGGGATGCCCTGTATATAGTTAAATAAATTTTAATGCATCAATGGATGGAATATTATATAACCTCAAAAAAACACCATGCTGAACAGATGTGGAATCTCAGAGGGAAGGCGGGGGTGAGAAGAAATCAACCAAAGAACTTGTATGCATATATGCATAACTCATGGACACAGACAATAGGGTGGTGAAGGCCTGGGGCAGTGGGCGGGGCAGGGGGCAGGCTAGAAGGGGTCAATGGGGGATTAAGGGGGACAAATGTAATACTTTCAACAACAAAGACTTTTTTAAAAAAAAAACACCATGCTGTACTAGGAAGAAAGATTTGGTAAACTAGGTAAAGAATGTAAGGAACAAAATAATTTTTAAACGTATTCCTAGAAAAACGATAGAAAGATGGTTATCTAAATGCTAACTTTGCATGACAATGAGTTGGTTATTTTGTCTTAAAAATGTAAATGGATTGGCTCACACATATATACTGATAAAAGTTGATGTAACTTTGTTAAAAAGAATACCATCTTGTTCAAGATTCATGACTAGAAGCATATACAACTTTAACAGGGTGAGGGACTCACATAATACAAACACAAATACAAAGGTAAAAATAGCATAAGCAACTTGATTAGAGTTTGTTGCAGGAATTGGGACACCGTAATGAGAACTTTTTGGAATTCATAAATAGTGTCCACTTGTAAATTTCAACTCCATCCCCAGGTTGACTGACTATTAAGCATCAGGCTGAGCTAATCCAGAATATCTACATTCCAAATATTTGACACTGGAATTAATCTTGAACTCACTGTGGAGGCCTTTTAAACACTGGGCTAAAAGAGATAAATTTTATGAAGCATTATGAGAGTATACAGAGTACACATTCCTCTGATATAATCTTTTTCTTGGATGAAGCGAGAAAATTGGAAAATTTCATAAGTGGACAACTTTACATGCCCCACCCTTTCAATTCCATCTACTCCTACATTCAAGCACTCCCACTGTCCTGTTAGCACTGCATTTCCTGAGTTGCTCATGACTTAAGTGCACTGAGGCCATCAGTCTATAGTGAAAGATGAGCGGTGGTTTCAGTAAGTACCTTGTTGACTATGCAGTATCATGCATGAGGGCCAACAAAAGAACTTGATCTCCGGCTCAGCATCAGACACCACATGTTTCCTCAACATCTAGTTCCTTTTTATCTTATGGGCCCGGAATCTCACCATGTTTCCCACGTCTCTGGTGGAAAGTGCATGGAGATCTGTGGCTAGTAATTTGTTTCACAGCCTCACACCCGTCTCTACGTACTTTCTTCACTGTGGTTTTCCATTACCTCATATTTCTTGTTTATTTTAATCATTTTCTTTTGCCATATTATTAAAATCTTTTTAAGTTGCCTTCGGAATGAGGTAGGCTATGATTAGTTATTTAATTAATTAAAATAAAAGTCACATAGAAATTCCCATTTCTCAGGAATCTAATATGTATGCAGTCACTGTTCAGCAGACTAGAGCCCCTGACATATAGAGTGCCCCATTCATGTTATTGTTATTATTACATAACTCCATGTTGTAATTTCATAGTAGTGTTCATAAGCCAAATAAATGCATGCACATGTGCACACATGCACACACACACAAATAAATACTCATTTAACACAATAACCATGACTACCCTCTTCATCACAGTATTTCTAATGCCTAAAACATTGCCTGGATGGTGCAGGAAATCCATCAATACTTTCTTGATAAATTAGTTACTTAACCATAAAATCCACTATATTTATGTTCGCACATATTTTTAATTATATGCTGAGAGGTTTAATATAGTGAAAAGAAAATGTAGTTTTTAGACATTGGGTACTATCCATATGCTGTTATTAATCTCATCATAACTTCGTAGTGTTGCGATGAGGATTAAATGAAACAATCTAAGAGAGTCTAGTCCACAGAAGTTCAGTGAACGCTAATACTCTGACTTTTCCTCTGCCTTCTGTATTTCCCTCTCTTCACTAACCATGGGTGATCCTTCCCATTTTCCCTCAACTTACAGGCTGCTATCTGACCAAAACAGAGGAAAAAAAGTAGAAGAAGGGGAGATGAAAGGAAGAAGGAAGGAAGGAAGGAAGGAAGGAAGGAAGGAAGGAAGGAAGGAAGGAAGGGGAAGGAAGGAAGGGAGGGAGGGAGGGAGGGAGGGAGGGAGGAAGAAGGAAAAAATCAAAGGAAGAAAGAAAGGGAGAGAGGGAGAAGAGCAGAGAAAAGAATCTGGTTGTCTCACTAGAAAAGAGGAAAATATGTAATAACTATTAGATATGAACAGAATATCCATGCAGAGTATTACATAATGTTCAAATACGTGTCAGCATTCCTTCTTAGAAATCACTGACTACAAGATTGCTGAACCTGAGTAATTAGCATCTTGTTAGATATGCATTGTGCTTTTAGTGATGAAATGCCTCAGGAAGAGTAGCAGCTTTAAGAAATCAGATTGAACAGCTACCAAAACAGAAAACCAAACTGCAGCCATCTAAACAAAATGCAGGAGATGAGCAGTAGGACTCCCAAACGCGGCCAATGCATTCATTCTTGTTCTTGTGCAGGGTGCACTTCATGATGAAGACTTCACTTTGGGGGGCTTTTTTCCACATCTGACACAGAGGTTGTCAATCTGTGATGAAGTCTGCTTTCTTCTCTTCATCCCAACACCTTCCCCGACATTATGGCAAAATTTTAAAACCTAGTATTAACCTCTAAGATTTTATCCAAGGTGATCTTTCTTTGACTTCCTCCATTTGTTTCATTCTCCTGCTTATCAAATACCTGCTCAGCCAGATTCCTAGGTTTCTGTCCCTGACACAGGCATCCCAGTGCTGGAAATGCTTGCTTTAGCATTTGCAGGCACTATGCTGGGATGAAGTATCAGATGACAGGCTTTCATCTGGATATAATTTATTTATTATATCAGTACTTTATTTTAAAGAAAGTGCACCAGTGTGAAGATGGAAGGGAAAACCCATTTTGGCTAAGGGATAACCTGGAAATTATTAAAGTCAAAAGCTTATGGGTCAAAGGGTAGCAGCTTCATGTTATGAGAATAATATGTTAATGTTTAAGTCATGTAACCCGTATGGATCTTTGAAACACCTGCAATAGACAAGGTTTTCACACTATTATAATGATAAAAAAATAGACCGAGGCTCACCGCTTTCCTTCTGAATCTACTCATGTGACTGAATTTTAAGAGCCAATAAAATGCACCCTAACATAAATATAATAAAGATTCAGGAAAATACCACCCTAAGTCGATTTTCTTCATAACTATGCTTTCTTTCTCCTTTTATTACTACCCCCACCTCCAGCTCCACCCTAACTCTTCCCCTCTTTCTATTCTTCTCTACTTAGGTTTCATTTGACACAGCTGTTGCTGGGGAAATAGAGAATGAGGTTGCCACTGGGATAAACTAGAAAGCATGTTTATGCTTTGCCCTAAAACATATTGTCTGTTATAAAATAAAGATGACACCATGGACTAGATTCTGCCCTTTGCCAAAAAGTATTGCAAAGGTGGATATCACCCCTCAATAAACAGTACATTATTTATGTGCACTTATTTCACTTTACTTGTATTTTTAGTATTAGTGTCTAAATATATATATATATATATTTTTAGTATTAGTGTCTAAATACACACACACACACACACACACACATATGCACACATATACGCATCTCAAGATATGAATGCCTCCCAGGTATCCCAAAGTCATGTAATGCCATGAAGCCCTCTCAAGGCAGGCCAAAGGGTGACTTTCATCTACAATTGGTGAAATTACCTCAACTGGCTCACCGGGGTTCCGATTACAATAATTTGCATTTATTATTTTAAATACAGATGTCAAATCACTGGAATTCTTTCATGTGCACACAAAATAGAGCATGTTAGTGGGGGGAAAATGAAATAACTGAGTTAACTTCAAACAGAAAGTTCCAAGAAAAACAAAGAAATAAAATGAAATCTATATTACATGTATCCTTACCTTCAATAATTCATCCAGTTGATTATTAAAGAACTATGTTGTTAACTGAGCTGTATCTTCCAAAATTCTTATGTTTGAAGCCTCAATTTGGAGGCAGTATTTGGAGACATGGCCTTTAAGAAGGCAATTAAAGTTAAATAAGGTCATAAGTAAAGGTGGGGACCTCATTTGATAGAACAGGTGTCCTTATTAGAAGAGAGAGACCAGAGATCTTTCTCTCTGTGTGCCTCTCTCTCCATGCACACAGAGGAAAGGTCATGTGAGAACACCGTGAAAAGGCAGCTGTCTGTAAGCCAGGAAGAGAGGCCTCACTACACACCAACCCTGATGGCACCTTAATCTCGGACTTCTAGCCTCCAGAAGAGAAAATAAATTTCTGTTGCTTAAGCCACCTGGTCTGTGGTATTTTGTTAAGGTAGACCTAGCAGACTAATATAAGCCATGAGCCTTTTTTTCTTCTCAAAGCATTTTATAACCATAGAGGTAGAAAGGATGTTGAGATCAATGAGATCCAGTTGAGAAAAATATTCATTGAGGACATCCTGAAGGACTCCCATTAAGAACATTCTCCTGGAAAATAGTCTACATATTACCATTGAGACAAGTCAAATCGAGGGAAGTGTATATTCAGAGGTCATTGTTTTGGTCCCTTTGGAGTTATGGCAGCAATTTGCATTGAGAAATGGGATAAGAAGTCACTCTGTAGAAACTGTTTAACATATCTACTGCACACTTTCAAGATTATGGTCTTCCACACATCCTTACGATACCCTAAGGGATAACCTCTCTCAAATCGCAGTGATAAATACTTTGTTCCACCTGAACAACTTCTATGTTCATTGTACAGTGGCTGTGACTCCTGTAACAATCAAGTTTCCCTCTCTCTTCTTAGGTTCCTAGGAAACTTACAGCCAAACCTGAGGTCTGTTTCTACAAGTCATATGGTTCTCAAAGTATGTTCTGTGTGGACCAGTTTTTCTTATCTATTCCCTTCATGTTTTCCTTTGTTTAGGTTTCCTCGAATATTTATGTTGTGCCCTATGCACTTTTCATGCCATTTCAAATTTGCTGTGGAATGATGAGGGAAATAAGTGCATAAATGAGTTTATACTATATATCATCTCACCCAACCCTGTTACTTTAAGGTGAGAAATCCAGAATATTTTAGTTATTTGCTCTGGGTCATGCAGTCAGAGTGTGGCACAGATGAGATCAGAAACTCAGTTTCCTCTTACTCAGTCTAGTATTCCTTTTCTTCTGCCATAGAATTATCACCCTGAGCAGTGAAGGAGGACGAAAGGTAATTCAAACGCAAATATGTCCTTTTGTACATGTAGTTCAAAAGAGAAACAAAAGAAGTAAAAAATACTTCCTGATCAAGTGAAAAATGGAGTCTTTAGGGGAGTGTAGGGATCTGAGTTTAAAACACATGCATTTAGCAGCTGACATTAATTTTTTCCTTAGGAAAGGGTGGTAAAGTATTTGAAAAAAATGACCACAACAGCTTCCCTCACTGTCTCACGCTCTTGGAGTTGGCCCTTCCCACACTGGCCTTGGCTTTGGGCATGTGAACAGTTTTGCATTAGCAACTGTGACAGCAAAGGATAAGAAAGTTCCTTAAGCACTGTGATTTTTTGGGAACTCTGAGACCAGCATAGACTAGCTACCTATAGGATGGGAGACTAAATAGAGCATATTCAAGCTGTTCTGCTGAGTGCCACTCACCCTAAAAAACAGCCAGTCTACCCATTCCTGCCAGATGAACGCAGCCATCCCAGAGCCATCAGCCACCACAGACACACGAGAGCCCAGCAGAGGTAACCCAAGCCAGCCCAGATTTCAAACAATCCAGCTGGCCACTCAGTTTGGAGGTGACCTGTTATGCAGCAAAAATTAAGTAATACAGAAGAGAACCAGCTTTGGTTAGGAAAATAAGTTAAAAACCTATAGGTTTGGGGACAATCCATAAATTAAACTACATTGGTGGAAGTAGGAGCTCAAAGTGAGGTAATGAGAAGCATACCCCCTACTTGTTTTGTTATTCACTGTGATCTTTTACCTTCCCATGCTGTCTTGGTCTCTATTTGGTCATTTACTCTAGTCCCTGATTCTCCTTTCCTCTGTGCCTTCCATGCAACCTTCCTACTCCTCAGGTTCCAGCACCCAGCCATTCTCACTTGGTTTTATATGACACTTTAGGTCTCACGTATCCAAAAAATAACTTCTAAAAATATTAGCCTTCTCAAGGTTTCTTACAGACATTATCTCATCTATTTATCTTGAAATTAGATGTCTCAATGACAGAGTGGCCCCAAAAGCTTTGTGCAGATTTGAGGGTAAATGTGTGCCTGGGATCTCAAAGGTGTCCATCCTGTCTATATGGGATGAAAGATAAAAAATAGTCTTAGCTATCAATAACTATCAAAAGCTCTCTAAATTAAAGGGAGAGGGGGAAAATTCTACCACCAACATTAAAAACAAAAGTCTTACATTAAAAAAAAGCATTGTTATCCAACAAAGAAAGGAATCATAAGAAATGACATTACCAACAATTTTTCTTTTAAATTCTAAACTTTAACTTCTAGAACTTAGAGGACTTTCTACCTGAGGGCATTGTTGCATTCTTATACACTCCTAGAAAAAATACATGTAGTGGCAACTTCTCTTACTCCAAAGTCTCTCTAGAACAGTGGTTCTCAACCTTCTGGCCCTTTAAATACAGTTTCTCATATTGTGACCCAACCATAAAATTATTTTCGTTGCTACTTAATAACTCTAATGTTGCTAGTGTTATGAATCGTAACGTAAATATCTGATATGCAGGATGGTCTTAGGCGACCCCTATGAAAGGGTTGTTCGACCGCCAAAGGGGTCGCGACCCACAGGTTGAGAACCGCTGCTCTAGAAGCTCCTTTTACACACATACACACATGCGCAGCAAATCCCTTGCTATGCACCAATTTGTTTAATCTTCCTCTGTGTAATGAGTAAAGCAGACATTCTGGAGAGGAGACTAATTATGCAACTGAAACTGCCTAGCTGGCCCGATGTAAGGGAGAATGGCAGAGATGGAAAGAAACCTTCGCGTGCCTCCCCTTCCCCAGTCCTCGCTGCACGGTTACTGCTGTCTCATCTGGAGTTTTAGACACTGTGACGTTAGGACTCTAGAAACGCCTGAACTCATAACACGGGAACATATTAACATTTTATTAACTTAGCAGAGGATTCCAGCCTAAACAGATTTTTTTCTCTCTGCTGAACACATGTTTAAAAGATTATAGGGTGGAGAAAAAAACTTAACTTGAGCCTTCAATTCCAATAAAGAATGACTCACTTGTGCATTTTCATAAGACATAAAAATTGTTTCATTTTAACGACATTCAGCCTCTAAACCTTTGTTATGTACCTGTCCCTAAGTAGGTACATGTAATTAATGTTGCAACCCAGAGAAAAAAGAAAACACTGACTACAAATAAAAGGAGGCAGAAAATTAAAATATTTTATAGGAAGAAGAAAGCAGTCCACTGAGAGTGCTCTCTTGCCTTGGGACCAAAGTAAAGACTAAAAGGCCGTCCAAGGACATTGGATGGGAGTCACATGCCTACAAAGACAACAGCTCTTGCGAGGCACAGGGTCCGGCTGTCACTTACAGAAATCCATAGCAACAGGCGTGGCTCCCAGCCCATTCCTCTAAACACAAGCTTTTCTTCCTTTGTTAACTTTGCCAAAGTCCTTTATCCCTGAAGAAACAAAAACTGTCTAGTGATTGTCTGTGGTTTATGGAACAATGGCCCTTTAATGCACAGGAAAAAAATTGCCCCTCTCTAAAGAGTGAACCTTATTGAAAAGCCCCAGGCTGTGCATTGGTTTAAACTGCTTCTGGGTCTCCTAAACCCCTTTCAAAAAAAACTATAGTAACAACCGAGATAGTAACACAACAGCAACTCTGAGAAAACTCTCCATTTTCCTCTGCCCTACCCAAAGAACACCTGCTCTAGGTCCCTCAGGCACACACATGTAGACCCTAGGAATTACTCCGACTATAAATGTCTTAAAATCCCTGTGGCTACACATAAGTACAGGAACTTTGCACAGCAGGTGATCACTTTGACCACTGTAATAATAACAACATAAAACAGCCCTAGCCGGCTTGGTTCAGTAGAGAGAGGGTCCCAGGTTCGATTGTGGTCAAGGGCACATGCCTGGGTTGTGGGCTCGATCCCCAGTAGGGGTGTGCAGGAGGCAGCCAACCAATGATTCTCTCTCATCATTGATGTTTCTCTCTCTTCCTTCCGCTCTGAAATCAATAAAAATATATTTTAAAAATAAAATAGCATAAAATCTTTCCACCTAATCATGACAATCATCATGTTTTATGTAAATATCAGTTCAAAGATTAAGAATCAAGAAGTTACTGGAGAGCCCGGCTGCGGTGGCTCAGTGGTTGAGAGTTGACCTATGAACCAGGAGGTCATGGTTCGATTCCCAGGCAGGGCACATGCCTGGGTTGCCTGATCTCATGGTTGATGTTTTTATCTTTCTCTCTCTAACCCCTCATCTCTGAAATCAATAAAAAAGGTTTTTTTAAGTCATGGTTACTGGGGAGGTTTAATTTATAATTTTATTTTATTTTTATTTTTTTTTGATCTGGGAGAAAGATTTTCTTCTCTTTGGACTCATCTCTTTTCTAAAAGTCCCACTTGGCTCTCTTTATCTCAGGCAGTTGGCACAGAGAAATGACCACAGGGAAGACTCCCACTTAAAGGGAGGCCCTTGGATGGCCAACAAGAAAGAGAACAGAGCCTGGGCAAGGGCAGCAGAAAGAATCTAACAACCTGATTACTGTTACCTCAGTCCAGGCTTTATGCTAATAGTCAAAAGGCATCTCACAGCTCAGCCCACTGCACCCAAGTAAGAGACTAGGCAATGATGTAGGCCCACATTCCTCTTTATTTTTTTATAAATGTTATTGTATTTGTTTGTTTATTTATTTGTTGTTAATCCTCACCTGGGGATATTTTTCTATTTATTTTTAGAGAGAGTGGAAGGGAGAGGGAGAGACAGAGAGAAAGGAACATTGATGTGAGAGAGGTACATCTATTGGTTGTCGCCAACACATGCCCTGACAAGGGCTACAGAGCAAGCCTGCAACCAAGGTACATGCCCTTCACCAGAATGGAACCAGCAACCCTTCAGTCTGCAGGCTGATGCTCTATCCACTGAGCCAAACCAGCTAGGGCCCATATTTCTCTTTAGTAATGGACTTCTGCTGTTCTAGAATGTCCTTTCACAAATTTAGCTTTAATTACAGGTTTACTTAGAGTTGGAGCTATAGATTCATCTGTAAAAGCTCTCTTTTGATTTGCCGGATTCACTGGCGCTCTCTTTCCCCTCTACAGAAGATACTGACCAATACTCACCACTCACTGAAGGCTCAGAGCTACAGCCCCTCTCCAAGAGGCCTGAGCACTGCTGTGCTCACTTATTGAGTCAGACACACATCAAACTGTAACCTGCTTGTTCTCCAACCTATTATACTTTGTGCAATGAATTTTATTAAATATAATCTAAACAAAACAAAAATGAGGGCAAAAACCTGTAAATGCTGTGATGTGAGTGCAGCAGACCTGGCGTCAGGGCTCTGGTTTCTGGGTTCTGAGCTCTTTGATTTCCCCCTCATCCCAACCTACTCCCCTTGCCCCCACCCCCCACCACCTCTGCTAATCATCTCCGCCCTTCCAGTGGCTCCCCAAATCTTGAAGCCTTTTCTTTTACACCCCCCCACTCTCCACCCCCACTCTACCCTCCACCCCAGTTAACCCATCAGCAAATCCTGCTGGCTCTATCCTCAACATACATCCAATATCCAACCACCTGTCGCCCACTGCTGGCTCCCCTCTGGCCCAACCACAGGGGGAGCCCTATCATCTTTCACCTCTCCACTGGTCTTCCTGCTTCTGCCTTTGCTCCCTTGCAGACCAGCAAACAGGAGCAGAAACTGTGGAGTCATTTCTGCTTCTGCCCAACACCCTCTGAAGAAGACCATCTGGGTTCCTGAAGCTGGGTGCGCCCCAAGGCCATGGTGGTTCCACCCAGAAAGGACAGGAGAGAAAGTACAAGGAGGAAGTTGGATGGGGGACCTGAGCAGCCAGGGGCCTCAGCCACCAGCTACTCCTAGGGCCCTCAGAGCAGCGCTCACCTGCAGCAGGTGCCCAGACCACAGCACAGGCCCCAAGAGCAGGACTTACCTTTCTTCCCATGCTTCCGCTCCCCAAACTCCAGTGTTCTCTCTACAGCCAACCGTGTCCCCCCAACGCTAAAGAACAGAGAGAGGGAACTGGCTTCACCAGTTTTCTATGAACCTAGTTAATCAAAGCTCACAGCACACAGTTGTGTTGAAAGGATTGGCTCCACCTGTACCAGGGCTGCTGCTGCTGCTTTTAAAAAACAGGTTTATTGACAGAGAAAGAGAAGTATCACATGCCCTCACACATATGTGGAATCTAATGAACAAAATAGATCCAGAGACATAGAAACTTGGAACAGACTGATGAACTTCAGAGGGAAGTGGAGGGAGGATGGGTGGGTGGGAAGAGATTAACCAAAGAACTTGTATGCATATATGCATACACCACAGATACAGACAATAGGGTGGTGAAGGCCTGGGGCGGGGGCAGGGTGGCTAGAAGGGGTCAATGGGGATAAAAAGGGGACATCGTAATACTTTCAACAATAAAGGTTTAAAAAAATAAAATAAAATAATTAAAAAATGAGGGCAAAAAGACAGAAAGTTATTTCAATAAAAAGTAGATCTAATGACTTAAAAAGTGTACATAAAGGTGAATCATTTTAAAACATGATTGGATTAACTGGTAAGAGAACACTTATAAAATACTGGCAGAAAATCATGAAAATCTAAAGAATCCTGTACTCAGATTGTCTCACAGCATATAAACTTGTGCTTTGCTTTATAAAAAAACAAAATTGCCCATTCTAGACCATGTTTTATTGGTATTCTCTATATATCCTATATAATAAAAGCCTAATATGCAAATCAGCCGAACAGCAGAATGATCGATCAGCAGGGGGCAAAGCCGGCAAGCAGGCAGTGCCAGGTCAGCCAAGGTGGGTGCCAGCAAGCAGAGGGAGGGGACAGTGATCAGGTAGCAGCGGTGGGGCAATGGGGTGCGGGTCTGGAGCTTCCCCCTGGTGGTCAGTATGCTCCCACAAGGGGAGCACTGCTCAGCCACAAGCCAGGCTAATGGCTGGCAAGCACAGCAGAGGTGGCGGGACCGTCTCCCACCTCTGAGGCAGCACTAAGGATGTCTGCCTGCGGGCCTAAGGTGCAGTCAGACATCCCCCAAGGGCTCCTGGACTGCGAGAGGGTGCAGGCCAGGCTGAGGGAACCCCCAGCCCGAGTGCACAAATTTTAGTGCACTGGGCCTCTAGTAGAATATAAAATGGAATTCTAATCCAAAGACTCATACTCAAAGAAAAGGCTTTGTCCCTACATAAAAGATTGGCAGATAAAATAACATTAATTAAATTAAAATGAAATATTTATTTTTAGTATTTTCTACTTTGACTTTTGTTTTTATAAGCTGTCCTATATACTAGTAATAAAAGGATAATGCTGGGGTCCAACCCCAGCAGGTCCAGGGGTCCCCAAAGGTGTAGACAGAGTCGGCGAAGAAGGAATGACACGGAGACAGCATTCAGTTGATCAGCAGCCTTGCCAGGATCTCTAGCCACAATCTCTGGCCAAGTTCTGTGTCCATGTTCTCTTACTAGTTTCTCCAGCCAGGTTTTCCAGGTTCTCCAGCCAGGTTCTTTAGCCATGTTCCCTCGCTAGGTTCTCCAGGCTCCAGTCT
>NW_006290031.1:3167359-3174082 GCF_000327345.1 Myotis davidii | reverse complement strand
TCCCTCCCTAACTTCAGGGGAAAATCCCTACCTGGGGAAACAACCTTTTTCAGAGAGGTGACCTTGGTTAAAACACATAGTGCCAAGAAGGTGACCAAACATATTAAGAACAGTATGCCATATACACCAGGTCCCTTGAAACAGCAAGGATGGACCGGCTCCCAGCAGGATAATATGCAAATTGTCCCCTCAGGAGTTTGACCAACTGGGAGTTCAACCACTCGCTATACCATGCACTGACCACCAGGGGGCGGCATGGGATGAAGAAAGACCCCAGCTGGCTGCTGCCAGCCAGGGGAAGGAAGGTCCCGGCCAGCAGCCAGAAGGCCCCGATCAGCCCTGATTGCTGGCCAGGCCTAGGGACCCTACCTATGCACAAATTTCATACTCCGGGCCTTTAAGTTAATTATTAATAAACTATAGTTTAAAAAGGCTTAACTACTATCTCTAAATCTATGTGTCTATGCAATAGTTATAGATATGTCTCTGGAGCCTAACTAAGGTAAGGAAGGCCTAGTAAACAGCTGGAATAAGATCTGCCTTTAGCCCTGTGTATCAGACACAGAGATGTACTGCTGCCCAGGTCCCTCTTCAAGAAAAGACTCAATCTCAGGGCCCAAAACGGGTGTTGCCTGATAGCCATCATCAGTTAGCTCTGCAGGGTCTGCCTCAGCTTTAGAACCACGATCACATTCTTCTCCAGGTAGCACCCAACTAATGACTGACGGAGGCTATGGTACAAGGGCCTAGGCCAGTGGTCAGCAAACTCATTAGTCAACAGAGCCAAATATCAACAGCACAACAATAGAAATTTATTTTTTGAGAGCCAAATTTTTTAAACTTAAACTATATAGGTAGATACATTGTTATTAACTTAATTAGGGTACTCCTAAGGCTTAGGAAGAGCCACACTCAAAGGGCCAAAGAGCCGCATGTGGCTTGCGAGCCGCAGTTTGCCAACCACTGGCCTAGGCATTTCTATCTGAGGAAGGATTCTAGATAATACCTCCTGTGATAAAGTCCCCAGTGGTCTGGCAGAAACTTTCACAGGTCCATTTCCCAATCTAATGGCTCACCCTACCCAATTCTGCTTCCTTTGTGGTTCTCAACCTTCCTAATGCCGCAACCCTTTAATACAGTTCCTCATGTTGTGACCCAACCATAAAATTATTTTCGTTGCTACTTCATAACTGTAATGTTGCTACTGTTATGAATCGTAATGTAACTATCTGATATGCAGGATGTATTTTCAGGGGTCGCAACCCACAGGTTGAGAACCGCTGCAAGTTTAGAAGGACATTTCCTCTTATAGCTATTAGACTCAATTAAACCTTTTGCACTCCTAACTCCATCTTAAAGTTAGGAAAACTAGACTGGAAAATCAAGCCAGAACACTGCATTGTGAGGCACAACTAACCCAGAATATTCCACACTTGTACATATTGGCTTTATTTGTGCTATGTATTCTTGCTATTTACTGAACCCATCACTGGAAAAAGGCATTAAGTGACAGTGAGTTCAAGACAATAAAGGAATGATATAAACTGACTTCCCACAAAAACAGAGTCAGGGGTCTAGCAAACCTGCCTTGGATGCCTACCTCAATAGACCACCAGGGGCCCAGAGCTAATATTCAAACTGTATTGAATATTGCATACCATGTCCTGCCAGAGATTCGTAGGAAACAAGCCAGATTTTTCTAAGTACAAAGGATCAGTTTCATATATTCCATGAGAATAACCTTCAACGATTTCTTCCAAGTTGACTTAAGAAGTGCTGATAGTTATAGCTGGACTGACTGAGATCCCGATCAATACTTAATACCACAGGTTTGGCCAAACTATGCCAGCCAATCTGATACATCTGGCATACGGTAGCTGCTCCACAGTGCTTTTCTCCCTTCCTCTGTCAATTTTGGATATTAATTATGCAATATAAGTTTAAATGTGTGCATCAAAGCCCCAGAACAGAAAGAAATAAGACTCAACCATGGGGAAAAGGGTGCCTGGGCTCTGCCAAGGATTAAGTCAGACATAGCTATAGAGAGGAAAAGGCAGTCTATACATTCTGATTTACTTCCCTCTCTCTCTTGGGCCTCTTCTCACCTTGGCTAAGAAAAAGCCAAAATCAGAATTCAACTATTTATGTAGCACAATGGAATTGATGGAAGGCAGGTATGATATATTAGTATAGCCTAGGGCCTCCAGATTGAAGAAGAATCTGGCTTCTCTTGTGCAAAGAATAGCTTGGATTGCCAAAGAAATTAAATTTGAAGCTTAAAGAATGTACATGCAAAATATCCGCCAATGATACTAAACTCCTTAAGTGGTAAATCTCCTCTGTGAGAACTTGGGTACATGGATTATGCCCAAAAGATCTCTTTTGGAAATGTCCAATGGAACCAAATAATCAGTTATTTCCATCCAAAATTTTACTTTAAAACCTCATACTGAGATTAAAATTTAAAACAAAAATTGAGACAAGGACTTCCTACTGTTACAGTAATCACTAAAAAGAGAGATATTTAAGAAATTGTATAAGGGTGTTTTGTGATTTATGATTTTACTTCATAACTATATGACATGTTTAAAGTCCTAAAACAAATGGCCCTTTGTACAAAATTTGAGTCATCCATTATAAAATCTATTTATTTATAAGACACTAAAATCAGATAGACCCTAATATCTACACCAAAGCTAAAATGCAAGAATAATTTGGGGAGTTCCCCAGACTCTGCCAAAGTCCCTCCAATTTCTGTGTGATCCCAAAGCCATACCCAGATTTTTAGGTATTTGTTACGCAAAATCTAGCACCTGAAGTCCAATACCAAAATCTGTATTAGTTATCTATTGCTGTGTAACAAATTGCCCCATTACTTAGTATCTTAAACAACAAACATTTATAACCTCATAGTTTCTATGGATCAGTTAGTTATTCAGGAGCAGCTTCCCGGGGTAGATCTGGCTCAGGGTCTCCCATGAGTTTGCCACTCTGGCAGTTGACTGGTAATGCAATAATCTGAAGGTTTGACTGAGACTGGAGGATCCACTTCCAAAATGGCTCATTCACGTGACTCTTCACAAGAGGCTTCAGTCCCCTTTTGGTTCTCAGATATAGGCCCAGTTCCTCCCTACAAAGACCCCCCCCCCCTTCCCACAGGGCTTCTTGAGTGTCTTTACATGATAGCTGAATGGTTTTCCCCCAGAGAGAGTGATCCCAGAGAAAGGGCAGCAAGGAGAAAGCCACATACCTTTTAGTCTTCAGTGTTGCACACCATCAGTTCCATCATGTGCTATTCATTATGTGAGTCACTTGCCCTAGCTGGTTTGGCTCAGTGGATAGAGCATTGGCCTGCTGACTGAAGGATTCCAGTCAAGGGCACAGGCCCGGGTTGTGGGCTCCATCCCCAGTAGGGGGCGTGCAGGAGGCAGCCGATCAATGATTCTCTCTCATCATTGATGTTTCTCTCTCTCTCTCTCCCTCTCCCTTACTCTCTGGAATCAATAAAAATATATTTAAAGTGAATCACTGAGGCCAGCCTACTGTGTTTTTTAGGAGGAGGGGGTTAAGGGACAGAGGAAATAAGCTTTATGTCTTGAAAGAGGGCATATCAAATAATTTTTAACATACTTTGAAACTATTCCAGGAAAGTATTAGGCTTAAAACTGCAATTTATAAATCATTATTTAGAGATTTCATCCTTATCTTGACCAAGAGTCAGCATTATGTTAATATTACAGAGAAAAGAGCTCTCCCAGATCACCTTCAAGTTCAACATACCCTTAAAACTGCAATAAGATACTAGTACACCCCAATTTAGAATGGCCTCTTCCCAACCATTGATGTGAGGCTCCTCATTGGTTACATGAAAACATCTATCCCCTAGGCCCCTGCTTAGCTTACACAAAGTCCCAGCCTATCACTTCTAATCAGCCCTCAATTAAGGAAATTAAAAAAGTACACACCACAGCAACCGAATAGTCTAAAACTTCATTCACATTCAAAGAAAAGGGAAGATTCACCTCCAAAATGGCTACTACTGGCTTCTGAAAATTAACCATAGCTGTAGATGAAAAATAGTCAAACTCCACATGAAAGCCACAAAACTGGCAACCTAAAAAGAGCAATATGTCTCTGTGAACAACTTTTAATCATGATCCCTCAAGAACTCAAGGCCAAAGCTAACATACCATCCATCCCCAGCTAAAACCTCATCATGATCCACATATACCACTCTGGCATCTTTCAGAGGCAGTGGCCACACATCCCTAATAAACCAAAAAACCACTAAGCAGTGCACATTGAGGCATAGAAGCTAATAATCTAAAACTCAAAAATGCCAATGGAAAAGGAAAAATATATCCACACAAATAACTTTAAGTGATTGTATATCAGCAAAGAAAAATGGAGTTGCCAGCAATTGGGCTAGAGCCCAAGGCAGTGTGGCTGGAAACTTGGATATAGCTGGCGGTGTGAATTAAAGACGGATGACAGTTCTCTTTGTCATGACAGCCTTCGCTCCAGCTTCCTCACCAAGATTTTCAAACTAAAGCTTGTCAAGCCATCCTTGGCAAACCATCTCAAGCGTGTCCTCCTAAGATTAGATGGCCGACCCATATCGGGGTTTCATATCTTATGGAGACCCAACCACTCTCACTCATCATGCTTGTCTCTACTAATATCTTACTGTGGTTTAGCACAGATATTTCCAAAATGTGTTCCTAATTGCTGATACAAAAATTATTTTTCCAGTTGTCGTTTCTAAGTAGTGACCTACTGCCTCTCATTTGACCTAATTCATAAAATGTCTTCTTTTTAGTCACTATTCTCTTCAACTTTTCTCTGGCCTGGGTCTTTGTGCTGCCTAAGTAAAACAATCTAGTTAATTAGAATGTCATGTAGTCTTTATGGAAACTGTATCACTGGTTTTGAATCAAATATATTTCTTATATTAGGATAGTAAGATTCCAACATTTACACAAGAAGGCATTTTAAGACTCTTTAACATGCTTTCAAAATAGTATCTCAAAGAAACACACTATGGAAATACTTTCTACTATTATTTTAAATCAACTTTATTGAGGCATTGTTGCTATATAATAAAATTCACCAAATTTAAAGGTATTTACAGGGTGGGGCAAAAGTAGGCTTACAGTTGAAAATAATGCAATAATTAATAAATAATAATATAAGAATAAGCTCTGTATTTCATGTACTCACAACTGTAAAGCTACTTTTGCCCCACCCTGTATAATTCGATGTTTTAACAAATGCATAGTCATGTAATGGTCAAGAAAATCAGGACATATGAATTTCTATCACTCCAAAAACATTCCCTCATGGCTTTTTGCAGTCAGACCCCCCTTCCCACAGGCTCATCACAGAAGATCAGTAACTCCCCATCTTCTTCATGTCACTATTTGGCCTTCCTAAAAATGTCATACCAATAAAATCTTATGTTGCCTTTTCTTTTGTACCTATCTTCTTTCACACAGCAGAATGCTTTTGAGATTTATGTTGTTGTGTGCATCATTGGTTTTTTTTCCATTTTATTGCTGAGTAGTATTTCATTATATGGATATACCATACTCTGTATATCCATTCACCAGTTGACTGACATTTGGATTATTTCCTGATTGGAGCTATTATAAATAAAGTAGCTATAAGTACTCACAAAAGTTTTTGCATTGACACATTTTCATTTCTCTTAAGTAAATATCTAGGAAACGAATTAGCAAGTCATGTGATAACTACAGAATATGATAACTTAGTCATTCTAATGGGTTGGTAATGACATTTAATTGTGGCCTCATATTTTTCTGCCTCTACCTATCCAGTAAAGCCCATTTATACTCAGTCTACCCACTGACTCAGAATCTTAAATGGGTAGTTTGGATATGAATTTAGTGCGAGGACAAAAACAAATCCATTTTTCTCACATTATCTTTGAGATGATCTTTAAGCTTTGGTTGAGGTAGTCAATTAATGAAGTTGGAAAGAGAAATAAGCAGAGTATGAGAAAGGACTATGAAACAAAGTAAGGAAATCAAAAGCAAAGACTGGTATGGAATCGGATCACAAGTCACCTGTAAGACGCCAGAGAAGCAAGCACAAGCAGGAAAGTCCTCTCTGGGGATGTGCCCTGGCAAGGCAACAAAGGAGTGCACGGGATGCTTGGCAAGCCCTGTAACAGACTTGACCTCAGCAGTAATCAAATCAGCAAACATGTAGGCAGTAATCATATTCCATCCCTCCCCACTTGGCACAATGATGAAAAAGGAGGTGTGCATATTGTGGGTGAGGGCACATAGTATACACACTCTCACATACTGCACATGAGAACATTCATTGGTATAATCACTCTTTTTTTAATTTATCTTTATTGTTGGAAGTATTACATTTATGTCCCCTTTTTTCTCCCTATTGAGCCCCTCCATCCCACTTCCTCCACCTCCCCAGACCTTAATTGTACTATTGTCTGTGTCCATAGGTTATGCACATATGAATATAAGTTCTTTGGTTAATCTCTTCCCACAATCCCCCTTCCCTCTGAAATACATCAGTCTGTTGCATGCTTTAATGCAGTGGTTCTCAACCTTCCTAATGACACAATCCTTTAATACAGTTCCTCATGTTGTGGTGACACCCAACCATAAAATTATTGTTGTAGCTACTTCATAACTGTAATTTTGCTACTGTTATGAATCATAACGTAATTATCTG
>NW_006290031.1:3165708-3166465 GCF_000327345.1 Myotis davidii | reverse complement strand
CCTTTCCTAACTTCAGGGAAAAATCCCTACCTGGGGAAACAACCTTTCTCGGAGAGGTGACCTTGGTTAAAACACATAGCGCTAAGGGGAGCAAACATATTAAGAACAGTATGCTATATACGCCAGGTCCCTTGAAACATATGCTGTGCAGATGTTTCTTTCCTGCAGCAACTGTGTCAAGCAGCAAGGATGGACCGGCTTCCGGCACTCTTTGTAGAAGTGTCTAGTAAGGTCTTCTGCCCATTTTTGTATTGGATTATTTGTCTTCCTTTTGTTGAGTTGTATGAATACTTTATATATTTTAGAAATTAACCCCTCATCAGATGTATCATTGGCAAATATTTTCTTCCATACAGTGGGTTCCCTTTTCATTGCGCTGTTGGTTTCTTTTGCTGTGCAGAAGCTTTTAGTTTTGATGTAGTCCCATTTGTTTATTTTTTTTCGTTGTTCCTCTTGTCCTAGGTGATGTATCAAACTTTTCAAAAACCTCAGACATTTCTACCTAGAAATCCTACTTATATTAGTTTATCTTAAGGAAATAATGAAGCAAAAATTCATTGCAGAATTTATAACAGGAAAAAAATTGTATACAGACTCAACAAGCCAACAGGATAGCATATTAATGAAATCATGAAACATCCATACAGTGCAATTTTTAAAATCACTAAAATTATGTAATAGAAGACAACTGAAGATTGAGGATGGGTCCATGATACTTTTATTAAAGGGAAGTTTATAAAATGATATATGTGGTATG
>NW_006290031.1:3138859-3164698 GCF_000327345.1 Myotis davidii | reverse complement strand
GCGTCCACACGACAGAGGTAAGGACGAATCAAGAGCCCGCACCCTGGAGGGCACAGAATACATATCACCAGCCGAATATTTTAGGATGGAACTTTTAGAAGAAAACCAAATCATCTGGATACCTGGATGCCAAAAACAGAGGGCAAAATGTATTCAAGCCTCGGCCACTGATCTGCTTTTATAGCTCTTATGAAGCTCCCCCGCCTTACACAGGGACTGTACCTAGAATGTAAACTCGTTCTAAGACTACAACTGAAGGGGACAGAGTAGTAGCAGATTAAGAAAAATGTGAGTTTTGGAAACCAGGCAAACTAATACACTTCTCATCAATCATGAATTTCTAAAACCAAAAAACTTTCCTCAAAAAGTCAAATTCCACTTCAAAAATAATCATTGGGTACTGAAAACAAATAAACTGCCCATTATTTCAAGATTCTGGAGTGCTCCTGCCGTTTAGCTCTAACCAGGACGGCATTTGCATCAATAAAACTAACAAGAATTTGCTTTGTGCCCCTTCCCAGGCAATACTGACATATAGAAAAATGTGAGTTTTGGAAACCAGGCAAACTATTACACTTCTCATCAATCATGAATTTCGAAAACCAAAAAACTTTCCTCAAAAGTCAAACTCCACTTCAAAAATAATCATTGAGCACTGAAAACAAATAAACTGCCCATTATTTCAAGATTCTGGAGTGCTCCTGCCGTTTAGCTCTACCCAGGACGGCATTTGCATCAGTAAAACTAACAAGAATTTGCTTTGTGCCCCTCCCCAGGCAATACTGACATAGGAGATATAACTTCTGGTGTGACCCCTGATCTCTTGGAAAAGCTAGAAATGAGAAAATATATCTAAACCTACCAGAATGACCTAACAATTTTATGCCACGCAGCCTGCACACTAAAAGGGTACAGAAGCTCATAGGCCTTACACTTTCCCATATGTTAATATCAGCATGTTTTTTGGCATGTTGGTATTGCAGTAAAATATGGAGCTCTCCATTCTGCAATAGGGTAGCGGCTCTGTAGGAAGATGCACTACTTGCTAGTGTAAACTGTGCAAGATTAGGAGTTAAGCCCTCGGAATTAACCTGATCATGAAAAACTGACAGTGACAAAGGGACATGAAAAAGAAACTAAGATGCTGATGAAGACTCTGGAATAATGCTTACTAAAGTGATTAACGCCAGCACTGGCCAGAAGGATCACACCAGGTGGCTGTGCAGGTGCATCCACCTTGCAGTTCAACAATGAGGCCACATAAGCTCCATGTTACCCAAGAGGGGATTTTATTGCTCATCACCGTGAATCCAATCCTGACACCAACCAAGTGCTCAGGAAGTTTGTACTGAGGAAACGAACCGATGCAATAATGACTAGGCGAGGCTCTGAGCAGAAATGAATTCACCTGAAAGAGAGCATTCTTAGTAGCAGCCTCGCCCACAATTCACTCGAAGGGCACTCGCTCAGACTCCAAATCCTCTCTAACACAGAAGCACAGCCCTCTGCCCAGAAGCCCCGGCAGCACACACTTTGAGCCCTTCAGTCCAGGTTCCGTTTCCAGAAGAGCAGCGCCACTCAGACAGCCTACTCGGGACTCTGGTAGGAGAATGGGTGACACGTGAGTCAACCCAAGAGAACAGTGGGAGCAGCTACCATTTGGTCAGTTCTTGGCACTTGCCAGGTGTGCTGGACTAACCACTTTCCAGGCTTTACCCACCTACTCTTCACAAACTACTATGAAGTGTGTATTATTCTTCTCACTTTACAGATGAGGAAACTGAGGCCCCTATAGCTGAGGCTACTTATGCAATATCATATGGCTAATGAACAGTGAAACTAGGATTTGAACTGGCTCTGTGTAATCACAAGGACTTCTTTCTATTCCAACACCGCCTGGAATGACAGAGTAGCTGCTGGTTTCCAGAGGTTCCTAGAGACTAATTATATTCAATCCCGTCAAGTTGATCCCAACCCTCAAAACCAGTGCGCTATAGCAGGGTCATGCTCGCCACCCTGGAACAGAATCCCCTGTGACAGCTCCAGACTTTATATCACACGTTTCCCACGCGTGAGACAATTTTTATTGACATCTGTAATCTGGTGGTAAATGGAATAGAAGAAAAGGGGGGAAAGGCAGCAAGAGGGGGAATAGCTGAGGGAGGAAGTTAAGAAAAATAACAAAAAGGCAAAGCTACAAAAGGGAAAGGGAGCACCAGAGGCTGAGACAGACACCAGATTATTATTTGAAAGCTGTTACGCTGCTAAATGAAATCTGGGACTCCAGGGCCTTTGAAAAGTAGGTGTGAAGAAATGAGAGACTTTTGCCAGTAGACCCAGTAAAAATAAGCAGCTACCACAGTGTAGCCCATTGTTTTGAACCTTCTTTGGCCTACTTACTACATTTAAACTCAACACCCAGTATCAGAAATTCTTTCCACTGCTTTTCTATTTGTATGTTTTTAATGCAGGTTGAAATCAGAACTGTCACTGTTCCTTTTCTCCATCTTTCCAGTAAGGCCTAATAACAGGCCCCCTCAGGTCCCTGCATCATCAGACTCACACTGCTCACACACACCCACTGTGTTTGTTTCTAAGAGTCTTTGCACTACTTTTTTTTTCTCCTGATCTCTTTACTTTGCCCTATCATTACTACCTTTACCTAAAGAAAGCTAGATTTAAGTAATTTATCTTATGTTTTCTCCAGCAAAATTAGACAACTATAATATGAACTCCAAAACCAAGCCTTCAACATCATATTAGTTTGATGGAGCTTTACTTTGGAGTTTCAAATCACTTTAATCAACTGATCCTTCCAGCTAGAACCAAGTGGTTAGTCATGTCAACGCAATCCCGGCTGGCACACTAGTCTTCCTCACCATCCGTCCTCTGCCATAACTACCATGTCACACCATACAGAATTAACATTGTATTTACCATTCACCAAGTGCCAGGCACTGGGCAAGGTGCTGTTCTCTAGTCATGGGTAAACTACATAAACCTTTTTCTTCTCTCATGTACCCAGGCTACAGAATAATCTCTGAAAGAGTTAAAATATGGGTCATACTTCCCACCATACTCTCATACTGCCCAGTCTTAACCGAGCTCTTAAGTTTGTTCAGAAATTCATTCCTTCATTCGTATTTATAAATATCTCTTCAGCCCCTACCATGTGCCAAGCCTAATCGTAGGCACTGGAAATATGATGAATAAATGAATCAGATAAAAATCTCTGCCACCATGAAGCTTATAGTTTATTTGAAAGACAAAATAAAAATATGCAATACAATGTCAAGTAATGATAAGTGTTATGAAGAAGCAGGGATCCATCTAAATGTAGTTCCCTAGCACAGTCCCTTTAGTGGCTATTCCTTTTCATTTTATTCTAGGTCACCCTACCAGGAAAACAACCCAGAGAAAGGCAAGGGAAAACTAAATTAGATTATGGAGGAAAGAAATAATAAATATCAATTATGTCCTTGAGACCGGCTTAAGTACCAAGAGCTATAGTTTGTTTCGCTAATCATCTTGACTCAAGATTTTTAGATAATGGCAACTGGCCATTGCTTTGAAGAAGACACTATACTAATTGGAATTGTACTTGTCCTTATAAGGATAAATAGAAGCACCTTTTTCTCTCAAAAGTAGAGACACTATAATGTGGAAGCTAAATATCATGAGAGAGTAAATGTAAATTTATATCAGATACAACTTATGTCCAATCTCAGGTCCAGCTCCCAGGACTTAAGCTGTCTTATACTTCTAGTAAGCTCAGTTATCAAAAATAGGCAAGAAATGTAAAATTTTTAATTATTTCTTTTCTATTTCAAGAGAACACAGTGAGGAAAGTATACATATATTCCCTCAAAGTGAAACTGATTTCCTTTCCCAGGAACAAAGAATATTTCAAGCAAAATGGCCCCCTAGGGTCCAATACAGTGGAAGAATGCACCAATAAACACAGAACATAACAGATCCATTCCCATGCCGGTTATTTGCTACTAGGCAGCACAAAATCGATACACTTTTCCAGTTTCCTGTCATTACTAAAAGAACATTTACCTTGTGTCGTTACCAGGGTCTAGATATAAGTTTCCTGTGTGGCTACTCTACAGTTCCTTAAACTCACACAGTAGAACTTCATGCTGTGCTGTACAATTTTACCCTGAATTCAGAGAGTACATAATGATCATTTTCTATAATTCATTCACTGCCATTTATTTCATTATTTTTCTTAACCTAATTTTTAAAACCCGTTGCTAAGATAACTACTTTTTTACCTTCAATCTACTTAAAACAGTGCATCTTTATCCTCTATCCATAGGCTTTCTCCTGTCTTAAAGACAGCAGGCCTTTTCAAACTAGAATAAATTCCAATCTTTCTGCCTGCCAGCTGCTGTACCTGATGATCATCGATATCTGACCATTGTTTTAACCAGGAGTCACTGAAAATATTCTCCCAACCCATTCTTATGTTCTACACAGTCTCTTTGATCTATTCCCCATGGCTTTTTCCCAGCTAGAAATGCAAGGCCCATCATTTGACCCATGATCTCTCTGGTCCAGATCAACCTCAGTTCTCATTGCAGGGGTAAAGTGAGCCAGACTCCCGAGCCAGACCAATTGGCAGGCAGACATAGAATCTAGAGCTGCCAACAGACAGTGACACTGATGATAAATTCCTTAGAGGTGGCTTTACATGTCCCCCTTAAATTAGCACAAATATTAGAGTAAAGAGCTGCCTTGGGGGAGGTTGGCCAAGACAAAAGTTTAGACAAACTAAAGTTTCTTTGGAACACCCAAGCCTCTCCGGTGGAGCCCTTCTAGAAAGACCAGAGCACCTCACGTGACGCAATCAAAGCATCGGTGTTTCTCCTCCTTTATGTTGATCTTAATAATATAATTCATAGGAGAGGCTCTCTTAGCTCTTATTTAAAACTTAGAGTAAATGTGTCACTATTTCCTTTCTTAGGTGAATTTTCTGTTCAAACACAATGCAGATGTTTACAACTAACAGTTCTGTTCCAATTGGGGGTCCTGGCGGTATCCAGAAGTAAATTCAGAGGGTCTGGTGATCACAGGTTGCTTTTCCCTGTACAATGCTCAGATTCTGCCATGAAATGCCTCCCTTACATTTGAACAAAGATGTGATGGGACCAACACGACCACTTTGGCTCCCCTAGAGTTGAAGTTTTCAGCAGAGTGTCTGCAAGGCTGACGGCCTGTAGTTTCCACGCCAATGCTGAGAGAAGCACCCTAGACTGGACGTGCTTTCCTTCCTGTCTACGCCAGGGTTCTCTGCTTCCTGCACTTCTAGTCTCCAGTTCTGAATCTACAGTTGTCCAACAAATACCGTTTGCTATTTGCCAGAGACTCTTTCTATTGCAACTAAGGAATTTAAACTTACAAAAGGAGGACAGTTGAAAGAAAAAGAGTCATTATCAGTTGCCTGAGAATCACTGGATGTGGGCAATTGCACTGTCTTTGCAGCAGGCGGCCTCTACTTCAGATTCTAGAGAAACTACAAGCATGGATCTTCTGTCACTTTCAGTTAAAATTCTCTCTTACACATAGCCTCAATTCTCCTTGGTGTTCATCTATTTCCAGCCTCCAACCTTGGCAAGATAGACACAGAGCTACATATTACTAATTAGAATTTTTTTCATTTTAATTGGAATGAGAATTCCTTTTTTAGGAAAATCACAACTCTTCATGGTACTATCCCAAAAGTCCAACAATAATATTAGTAAAACACTTTCAGAGGAACAGTGGCCAGAGAGATAAAACAGAAATCAAAACTGTCATAGAAAAAAGGGCTGAAGGAAATTTGTTTATTTTAAGCAAAGGAAAATTTAAGAATACATGATGGCGATCTTCAAATATGTAGAAAGGTCAAAACTTAGCATTAATTATGCCATATTTAGTTCCACGTGAGAAATGCCTTTCTACTACAATTTCCCAAAAAGGAAATTAGCCGCACAGGTAGAAAGTTCCCCACCTCTGGAAATATAGAAAAAGGGGCGTAAATGACATTTGCGTGGAAGGTTAGAGAATTCAACCCTTCGGTTCTATCTGTCTTTGTGCCTTAAACAAACATTTAATTTCTTCTGCTTCAAAATTCACAGATCAGTGCTAGCTAATATCTATTATGACTAAAGTATGCTTCATGCAGAAGGTGGCCGTGTGTGAAAAGAAACAGAGGAACGTCTGGACGTTACCCCCAAACGTTGTACAGTTTGCCTTTTGATTTCCTTTCTAAAACTGGGCTCCTTGGATTTAAGCCTTCTATGTTAAACATAATTAATTCTCCATGTGCAGTTTACAATATAAGTCACCAGCACATGTATCCAAAAGTTACTTAATTGGTTCGTATTAGGACTGATTAGGAGCCGTCCAGGACAAACCAGTGGCAGATTTACTTCCTTATACTTTGGGTTGGCAAATCCAAGACAGTCTCATCTCAGAGAAACGGGAACAGTTTATTGGCTAAAGTTTTCATATTAATGCGAATAGATTTTTCTATCATCATTTCCATGATGGAAGATTTTAGCTCTACATTTATAGTATTTACAAAGGGTGGTAGGCACATGCCTTATGCAAGTTTTCTAATAAGGGGCTTCCAGATCAGTGGCTGATGAAGCAATAAATTTAAGTCTCTGCATTCCATGGGCCGTTAAGGCGCAGTAAAAGTTTGTTTTATAACAACAGCTTAACTTGTTACAGTGTCATAATATTTTTCTATCCACACCGCAAAAGACCCTGGCGATGCAATCTATGCATGGAATCAATGCTAACTCTGTCGAGTATATTACTGTACAAAGGAGACGTGGATTGGCAACTGTAAGCAGCCACAATAATATGTCAGCCCTCAACTAACCATTCTGATTCCTTGCCTCTTCCTACCAATTTTAATATTTTCGTAACTAAAAATATCCCTCAAAATCAACTAACCATTAAGAAAGAGACTTTATGTTCCCTACGTTTACTAAAAATATATTAAAGAGAAACATTAGCATTACACACATATCACATGCATGGACTGTCAAACTTTACAAAGAAGCAAACTGAAATAAACTCATTACAAATATACAAGAAAAATTTGCCTTCATGTTATCTCCAGAAAGGGTCATATCCACAACTGACTTAGGGAATTTAACTCACTAGCTTAAATAATTAGAAATTAATTGACCTGGGGAGTTGAAGGCAGCCTGAATGCATGAATGTTATAAAGCCTGTCTTACATCAAAACAATTCAGGTTCAATATTCAATATTCCAGCATGGGGCCAACCAGTCATTCAACAATTATTTACATAATTAAACATTGAAAACGACGTACAGATATTATTCCTTTCCTTTATCTTTTTTTTCTTTCCTTTATCTTTATGCACTATTTTTATTTGTTACCTGGTCACTTGAAAATATGTAAAATGTATGTTTATTCAAGTCCTCTACTAAGTTATCGTTAAGTTTTTAAAAGCATGCCTGCTGTTATGTCGTCCCTCTACCTTAAAGAAACTATTTAAAAGAACCTGACAAAGAAAAGAATTACAGAATTGGAAAGCCATGTAGCCTACTAAATGCTTCACTACCTTTCAAAATTGATAAATTCTGGACAGACTAGAAGAAAAAGGAATTAGATGTCTATCACATTTGAAGTAAAGACATAAAACTTATTTTACTCTTCCAGATTTAAAATCCACAACCCAGACACAGTTTTGAAGACAAAAAGTGAGGAAGACAGAAAGTGAGTAAGAGGCATACATGCTGCTAAGACTCTAAGCAGGTACCTTGCAACCTGTGCTAAATAGAAAATAAACAGCTAAAGGCACCATTGAAGGTTCCCATCCTATTGCTTCTGGAATGTGTTCAGTTCTTACTAATAAATACTATTTAGTATTTAACAATAGTGTTATGTACTTCTTAAATACTAAACAATACTTAAGAACATCAACGACCCAGAATATCTTCAGAGGTAAGTGGTTAGGTGGAAAGTCATTTGAAACTATGCCAAGAGGAACAGTTGAAGATAAGATTGTTTAGTTTAGAGAAAGAAAAATCAGCAGATTAAGAAAAATCCATAAGAGCCCTAGCCAGTTTGGTTCAGTGGATAAAGCATCGGCCTACAGACTGAAGGGTCCCGGGTTCGATTCTGATCAAGGGCACATGCCTGAGGTGCAGGCTCAGTCCCCAGGAAGGGGTGTGCAGGAGGCAGCCAATCAATGATTCTCTCTCATCATTGATGTTTCTATCTCCCTCTCCTCTACTTTCCTCTCTGAAATCAATAGAAATATAGTAAAAAAAAATCCATGAGAAATAGTCTCAATTCTGAAAGCTTTTCATGGGTAAGAGGGTTTAGAATTTTTGGTACGTTAAGAAGTTTCAAAGATACAAATTTAGCTCAATTACAGGAAAACATTTTAAAATGAAGAATGTTTGAAGAAGAAACTAGCTACCACATGAGACTAGTAGACCTTCTATTGATGGAGCTATTCTGGTGTAGGCTGGGTAATTACTTGGCAGAAATGTTATAGAGGGAATTCAAGAAATTGGTTGATGAACCAGATGAGCTTCAAAGTACTCTTTCTGAATTCTAAAATAGAAATGCTATACTCTCAGAGGTTTCACCATATTCCCTACAATGGGATTCCCACTGTTCCCTCAGAGTACCTATGATCAGCCTGGTAGAAAAGAGGACTTGATTTAAAGATAGTGAAAGGTCATAGAAAAATTGAAAATGCAAGAATGAAAGTGATCCATAAAGATCAGCGTGTACACGTGTGTTCACACACAAACACACACACATTCACTACCAAGCCTAACCTGAAATCAACAAAAAGCCTTGAATGGAAGCATAAAGAACATGTTAAATCTCAAATATAAATATTATACTAATAAAACATAAATTGTGGTTAGCTAATTCAAGGCTGCATGAAGGTAGATGTGACTAGACAGATAACTAGACACAGGATAAAATTTACTAAAGGAGATCTAGAGTTTTCCCAAATCTCATATCAAGTGAGTCCTGAAGTTTTTCTGTATTTTTTTACTTTTTACAATAAAAATAAATATCAGAATAAAAACAGTCAGACTGTTTTCAATGAAGAATCCTATGTCAGCTTTCATTCTTTTAAATAACTTTGCTGGCCTCCCATCCAGAGATGAAGTCCACGTTTCCGCCTGGAGTCTGTGACTGATGGACCAAAGAAGACACCAGAACTAATATAGTGCCGGTTTCCATACCAGGACTTTAAGAAATTGGCAGCTTCCACTTCCCAGGCTCTTGGGACATGCTTTCTTGGAACTCAGCCACCATTATGTGAGGAAGTTCAAGTACCCGACAGAGAGGCCCACATGGAAAGGAATTAAGGTGCCTGGCCTTTGGCCCCAGCTGCGCTCCCCGCCAACTTGATTCAAAGCCATGTAAGTGACTCATCTTGGAAGTGATCCTCCAGCCCCCCCATCAAGTCATCTCAGCTAACACTCTGTGAAGCAAAAGCATGAGCCTTCCCCACTGAGGCCTGCAAATTTGAAAACTAAATAAATAATAGTTGTTCTTTTCTAAGTACCTAAGTTGGAGGGGGGAAGGTTGTTATGCAACAATGGATGGCCAGAATCAAAACCAAAACTGGCACCTACATGCATCTTTCTTTGCTCTCCAGAACCGAGAATGCTGATTCCCCAACTCTTCTTGTAACTTTGTCTATTGGATCTTTTTTCCTGGGTTTTATATATATGGAGTGCACTGTGGGGAATATTTTTCAAAAGATGTAAATGAATTAACTGCAACATTGATTTGAGAATTTCTTATCACCCTTTGAGATCATTACAAATATTGGAAAACCAATCACAAAAGTGAATATGGGAATTGTCCTAAATGGAGGCTATGGGAGTTGGGGGACACAGAATATAAATATATACCTTTATGAAAATCACACACAGTTTTCCTTACCCTATTCCACAAGAATATTCTGAACTAGAAGGAATTCTGTATATCACTTAGTCCATTTCATGACATTTAATTGTACATATCATACAATAAATGAGCAGCAGGGACAAGTCTCAAAGGTAGGCATCACAACTCTTCCCTATGTGTATATATACAAAATACAAATGCCCTTGAAAATTAAACTAAATAAAAGTAATGTAGAGGGTGGAGGGACAGGAAGAGATTAACCAAAGAATTTGTATGCATATATGCATAACCCATGGACACAGACAATAGTGTAGTGAAGGCCTGAGGGGGGTGGGGGAGGAGGAGGAGGAGGTCAATGAGGGGTGGGAGTGAGGGGGACATCTGTAATACTTTCAACAATAAATATAATTTTTAAAATTAATGTAGAGCTTAAATCTATAAAAATATGTTTAGAGCTACAATAGCAGTCCTCAAGGATTTATACATTTCCTGTGGTTAATGGCCCTTTGCTGAGCAGTATAAATGATAGGACTAGAAGGTACATAGTCTTTGCCCACAGAAGCTCATATTGTTAAGTACACATGTCAAGAAATTATAGAACTATGAGGGGTATCCAAAATAAGGGAAGACTCAGAATAGTGTTAGATTTGTCAAGAAAGTCTCCACACACATGTGGAATACATTAAGGAAACCATGCCACTGAAACTCAGGGACTACAGTAGGAAGCTAGCAGAATTAATAATGGATATACATTTGCTGAGGATGTTAAATAGAATATTCTTGAATGCCTTGTTGAAGTATTTAGATTTGCTCCGACAAACAAGGAGTCACTGTAGTAATTTAACATTTTGGCAGCCACAACAATCTTTTTATTTCATAAGAAATCCAAGCTTATGAGCATGCCTTTCGCTCTGCATGAAATAACCTTCCTCTTTTGTGACCTGACAAATTCCAATTCACCCTTTAAGATCCAGCTCAAAGATGCCTTCTCTGTAGAGGCTTCTTTAACTTGAGGTCCTAGCCAACTACCTGGAAGCTCTTCTTAAAAATAATTTTATAGCATTCACCACTTTATGCTAGAATTCTTTTGCTTAATGCCCTTTTCTTATTCTCTAGTTTGTGAATTATTAAGTTCATGTACTACTCCTTACTCCTACCACAATGCCTGGCACAGGTCAGACACATAGTAAAATTTATTATTAATACATGTCAAAATTAAAAATCAAGTGTGTATTATTTTCTTTTTCTGTTTGTTTGTTTTGATGAAGCCTAAAAATGGCAAGTCTATTTTTTTCTCTCTTTATTGATTAAGGTATTAAATATGTGTCCTTATCCCACCATTGCCCCACACTCCCCACTCATGCCCTCACCCCACTGGTGTCTGTGTCCATTGGTTAGGCTTATATGCATGCATACAAGTCCTTTGGTTGATCTCTCTCCCTTACCACCACCCTCCCCTACCTTCCCTCTGAGGTTTGACGGCCTGATCGATGCTTCTCTGTCTCTGGATCTGTTTTTGTTCATCAGTTTATGTTGTTCATTATATTCCACAAATGAGTGAGATCATGTGATATTTATCTTTCTCTGACTGGCTTATTTTGCTTAGCATAATTTCTTATTTTGCTTAGCTGATAACCAAATTTTATGCAACATGTAAGAGAAAGTTAATCCAATAAAACTGCCCTCAAGCACTCAGGATACTAAATACTTATCTCCTTCCTCAAAAAAACCTTGATTACTAAATATGAGCCTGGTATTTGCCAAAAATTCCATGAATCAAGCAATAAAATTTTATCATTTCTCCATAGGCATAAAATGCTCTGAACTGAAACACTAGAAAAAAATAAATTATAGTTAATCAAATTATGGCAGTTAGCATCTGAGAATAAATTCTAGGTAGATTTAGTGTAAATTCAATAACTTTTCATCATGGATTGCCATGAAGAGTTTTTACAGTTATTCTGTCAGTACTACGCCCCATCTTTATAGTCTACTTCCATTTCAATGCCAAATGTGAGGAAGACAGCTCGAGCTTTCCAGGGACATTCAGTTTCAGACATGTCAGACCATAGGGACTCATTCAGAAATCATGGCCAATGCTAAATCAGGAAACAAATGTAAAGAGCCACTTTATATGACACTTTAAACAGCACGAAGGGAAAGGTCATGAAACTACTTATATAGAATATCTGAGGTAGAATTTCAGCTCAGGGTGGGCCTTTGAAAACTTGAATAAATTTTTATATTCACTTAAAAATTTTTCTTTAGTCAGCTTCTGTCTTATTTTAAATTCTGAAGATTTCATCATATTGTAAATTTTAAAAAGAGAGAGAGAGAAAGTCCAAACCTCACATTACTAAGGGAGAGAAAAAATAATCCCACTAGAACACTTTTTCTTTGGTAGAAATCTAATAAATTATAATTCCCTTGAATTTGTGTTTTCAGCAAATTTCTATAAAATGTGTGAAATTAAAAAAAAACATTTCTCTCATAAACTAAACCATAGGAAAATCTAACGTAGAATTCATTATTCATCAATTATTAAATTATTTATCATATACTTAAAGTAAAGATATTGATTCAAAACTGATTTATAGTCTATCTCTTATGAATGATCAAACAATTGTTCAATGGAGTAATTGCTATAATATCAGTAAGAACTCAGGGAAATGTACAAAAAGAGAGAGTAATTAAGCCCTGGAAAAGTTAAGAAAAACATGATACCTCATCTTTAAGGAATCAAAGTAGTTTAGATAGCACGGAGAGCATATACAAAAAATAGAGGCACAAAATAGAAGAACCTATTCAGCAAATTGCAATAGCTTAATAGGGCTAAAGGCTATGGATTAGGGAGGAAAGTGGCAGGAAATTGGCTGGAAAGGCAATAAGAATCCATGAAAGTTTAGTGTTTAAGGGGAAGAACAAATTAATAAGATTTATGTTAAGAAAAATAACTCTGTACCATCATGAAGAATAGGCTGGAAAATGTACAGCTAGGAGCAAGAAGATTAAGTAGGCCAATGCAAAAAGAAATGAAAATGATCAAGATATAAGGAAGGCAGAAGATGGACAGTAGGGAGCAGATTTAGTAGAGTCCCAAGGTAGAATCAACAGAACTTGATGACTAGGGGATGAAACAGAGATGAGACTATAATAACTCCAGGATTTCCAAGGTGAGGAATACATGAGTAGTGGTGACATTAATCAAAATAGGGCATTGAAGAGATGAAGCAGCTTTGGGGGAGAAGAGATAACAATGAGTTCAGGTTTATTTTCATTGGCTTTGATTTCAACCCTGGGCATCCAGGAAATATGGGTCTGGAACTCAGAGTAAATGTCTGGACTGAAATTACAGATTTGGGAGCCAGCACAGAAATCAGGAAGTGAACTGAAATTGTGTGCACAGTGAGAAAGGAGCCAAGGTAAACTGAGAAGGAAAGACTAGAGAACCAAGAGAAAAAATGATCAGTGTGCTAGGGGGTAAGGAACACAGCCTTTTAAACCAGGATGTATCTGGACGTGTTTGCTAGAAGGTAATATGGAAATCTGAGAATCTGGAGACCTTCCAGTGTAGATTGATGAGGAATCTAGTATTTAGAGGAGGAATGAAAAGCCTCCTTGGGGTAGGGGTTGGGAGAGGAGTGAGGAGGAACACCCTCATCCTTAAGCAAGAGACTAGAGGCACAGAAGTTTGGCTTAAGAATAATGGATTGGGGATGTTCAACATGGATGCCAATGGGTATAAAATGGCCTTTTCAATAAATGGGGCTAACAACTGGATAGATACATGCAAAAAAAAAATGAAGTTTAAACTCCTTCCTCACACCATATACAAAAATTAACTCAAAATGTATCATAAACCTAAATTTAAGAACTAAAACTAAAAGACTCTTAGAAAAAAATATAGGATTAAATATTGGTGACCTTGGGTTAGTTAAAGCCTTCTTGGATATGACATGAAAAAAAAAAACAAGCAACAAAGAAAAAATATTTGGACTTCATAAAAAATGAAAAGCTTTTGCGCTTCAAAGGATATCATCAAGAAATTGAAAAGCCGACCCACAAACAGGAAAAAATATTTTCAAATCATACATCTGATAAGAGACTTATACTTAAAATATAAAGGGAACTCTTACAACTTAATAATTAAAAGATAAATAACCCAACTGATAAATGGGCAAAGTTTCTGAATAGATAATTCTCCAAAAAAGATAAAGAAATAGGCAACAAACCCATGAAAAGATGCTCATCATCATTAGTCATCAGTGGGATGCAAATCAAAGCCACAATGAGATACCATTTCACGGCCACTCAGATGGCTGTAATAGAAGGCAGACAATAAACAAGTGTTAATGAGGATATAGAGAAAGTGAAACCTTCTTACATTGCTAGTGGGAATGTAAAATGTGCAGCCACTTTGTAAAACCATCAGGCAATTACTCAAAATGTTAACCCTACAGCTACCATATGACTCAGCAATTCCATTTCTAGGTATATTACCAAGAGAGTCTGAAACATATGTACATAATTTTATTGGTTGTTTTGTCTACACAAAAACATGTACACAAATGTTTACAACATTATCTAATCTAACAAAAGACAAACATGCAAATTGACCGTGCCTTCGCTACACCTTAAGTCATGCCCACCAGCCAATCAGAGTGACTATATGCAAATTAACCTAACCAAGACGGCGGCCAGCAGCCAAGGAGCTGGAGCAGGTAGGAGGCTTAGTTGCTCCAGTGATGGAGGAAGCCAAGCTTCCCGCCTGCCACGGCCAGCTCTGAGCTCTACTGAAGGCAACAAAGTTTCAATTCTGCTATTAGGGTGGGCATGAGGGAGGATAATCTCCAGGATGCGGAGGCTGTGGCTTCCACGGGCACAGGAAATTTTTAAGGAAAAGGGGAAGCAGTGAGAATTAAAAAAAAAAGGTAAAAAAAGGAGAGGCTGGGAACTTCTGTCGCCGGAGGGTTTGGCCAGCCTGAAAACGGCCGTCAGCGCCTCACCCAGACTGGCCAGGCAACCCAGTGGGGACCCCCTACCCTAAAGGGGATATGGCCAGCCTGTAAACACCCATCAGCCCCTCACCCAAGCTGGCCAGGCACCCCAGTGGGGACCCCCACCCTGAAGGGTGTGTGGATGGCCTGAAAATGGCCCTCAGCCCCTCACCCAGGCTGGCCAGGCACTTCATTGGGCTCCTCACCCTGATCCAGGACACCCTTCAGGGCAAACCAGCCGGCCCCCACCTGTGCACCCGGCCTCTATCCTATATAAGAAAAGGGTAATATGCAAACTGACCCAGGCCTGGAGGAGGACATAGTCATCCTTGCCACCTACCAAGAGGCCCCTGTTTCAGCCTGCCTATGTCTCCCAGAGTCTGGTTTGTTGCCAAAGCAGAGTGTTGTTGTTTTAGTCCCCATGTAAGTTGCTGACACTTTCAAATATTTATGAAAATGGGCATGAATCCTTAAGGACTAAACCTGGGAACAATCCTGAATTATCACTCATTAGCAAAATATAGCTTTATTGAGATACTAGAAGCCCGATGCATGAAATTGGTGCAAGAGTAGGCCTTCCTTCCCCTGGCTGCCGGCATCAGTTTCCCTCTGGCACCCAAGACCTGGGCTTCCCTCTGGCCGCTGGCAAGCACCCAGGACCCGGGCTTCCCTTGCAGCCCCGGCTTTGTCCAGAAGAATGTCTAAAATGATGTCCAGAATGACGTCTGGTCTAATTAGCATATTGCCCTTTTATTATTATAGATGATTCATATACCGCATGTTTCACCCATTTAAAATGTAGCATTCTAGTCTTTCCTTCTTAGTTTACCTTGGCTCCTTTCTCACTAACATATTCACAGAGGTGTACAACAGTGTAAACACTCAATTTCAGATTGTGTCAACATCCCAACACAAAATCCTGACCCTATTAGCCATCACCTCCTATTTCTCCTTGATTCACAGACCTAGGCAATCACTAATTTACTTTTCCTCTCTATAGATTTGCCCATTTTGGACATTTCATATAAAAAGAATCATGCAATATGTGTTCTTTTGTGACTGGCTTTTTTATTTAGAATAATGTTTTCAAGGTTCACCTGTGTTGTAGAATATATCTATACTTCATTTCTTTTTATTGCTGAATAATATTCCATTGTATAGATATACCACATTCCCTTTATCCATAAGTTAATGAACATTTTGGTTGTTTTCACTTTTTGGTTATTATGAACCAGAGGCCCGGTGCACTTTGGTGGGGGGGGTGTCCCTCAGCCCTGCCTGTGCCCTCTCGCAGTCTGGGACCCCTCAGGGGATGACCACCCGCTCCTTCCATCACACGGATGACCACCTGCTGGCTTAGGCCCGCTCCTTCCATCACGGAGAGAAAGGTAGAGGGGTCTAGTGTTTGGGCCCAGGATGATCTTGATGGAGTTTTGGATGTCCTTCAATATCAGAAGAGTGGGCCAAAATACTAATTTGTAACTGTCACTTTCACTTTATTCTAACCCCCACGTCTATACATTGTCAGGTCGAACTGACCTGGATCAACATATGTTACAGAGAGGGCACTGTTGTTAACCACAGCAAGACTACCTGAAATGGGGGTGAAGACAGAGCCTCTGATGCTGTGAAGTGAATATGGGTTAAGCACGTAGAGATAGCAAGGACAGGCAGGTTTTCTCAGTAAATTTTGTGGTACCCCACTCTCCACTGTTCAGTCCTCCTATTTTATCCTCATTTTCGTGCTGGCTTCACTGCACAGGGAATGCCAAGTGGGTCCATTTAGAATAGGTAAACATTGTGACTTAAATTTTAAACTGTCATTCTAATCCCTTTTAAAAAATTGCCCCACAGTTTTAAAATCAAAATTAATATAATCAACAAAAATATATACTTTAAGAGATAAGTACTACATATTTCTAAATTGTGCTTCTCTTTTACTATACCTTCAGTCTATAATACTCATCTATCCCTTCTCCATCATTTCTGAGAGCTTTTGACCTTTCTTACCTGGTATTTTACCTTTTCAGCATTCCTTTCTTCTCGTTTCTATCCCGAGTCACAAGTGTGGAATATAGCTGTCTTGGTCTGTCAACTTTTAGAGACTGTCAGGATAGAACATTGACTTATTTGGCATTTTCCAGCTCTTACCTTATGAAAAGCCCCCTTAACTTGAGAACTGCTGAGCTGTCTCTCCAGTCAGGCTTAATTCATATTTAGCACAATTTTACTATTAGACACACTATACTATGTTGGATGCTGATTCTCAAAATGCCTTTGACCAATTTCCACACCAAAGGATACTTCTGAATTAATTTTGAGGGAAGGATTGTGAAGAGGACTGATTTGTCATGGATAGGGAACTGGCATAGAGAGACATTAACAAGAAGATAAATGGTTACCTTTCTTGTTTTGGCCAAAGACCTGACTATTTCTTTGGGGGAAAAAATAAAGGGAGGGGGGGGCGATCAATAGGGTCTGCAAGAAGACATCCTGAAATTGATCTAGTTATAAATAATCTCAAAAGAGTGTGCACAAAGGAAGCTCTAAGATTTCAGATGACACTGCGCTACTTTGAAACTTAGAAAAGTAAGAAACCAAATCTAATCTATATTTAATAGATAGTACATTCTGAGATAAAGATTTTCAGTCCCAGGGAAGAACCTGAGAACAAACTCAATATTTCTCTATATTAAAAATAGAACACCAAAGTTCAAGATATAATCAAAGAGGAGCATTGGAAATAAAACAGAACATATCATGTTCTTCTGTACAAAAACCCATATAGTACTTACCGTGCACCTCTGTTGACACCATACTTCAAGAAAAAGCAACCGGGAGAGAGTCGTCCTAAACCTAACAAATGATTGAAGAGATGAAGTGGCTGATAAAGACTTGAAAACTGAATTCCACTCAGGAGAGATAAAATCTTAAAAGAGATTTTAGTTAAATGTGTTACCAGGATGAAGGAAGTTATCTGAGCAAAAGGAAAGGGTATACCTCAACTGCATCGAGAGAGAAGAATTATTGCACTGTGCTGAGATGAAAGCCTTTATTTCTGACACTGTCAGGAGCACATTTTAGGTAAGCCCAGGGCTGACTTCCCCAGGACTCCTTCCTCTTCGGCCAAATCCACTCTCCCTTCCTGAATTCATCCCAGTGACTCCCTGCACCATGCACTTGTTATCAGTACCCAATGCCATGCTCGCATTCTATTCCTAGACGTTGTCTCGCTCATTGTGAGGTAGCCTCTTGGACTGAGGTGGTCCATGTTTTCTTTGTTGCCACATATCCATAAGCATAACACTCTATCAAACTGTTAATATTACAAACAAGTCTAGCGAGGGTGAATGCAGATCCATCATGTTGAACACTGAAGCCAAGAAGTGCTTCTCTGGCACAGAAATAAGTAATTTGGGGATCAATAAGAGAAAATTTCTCTCAGTAAGTAGTAAAATCACCAGAATAAGTAAGGACCAAAAGTGCAGTTAACTTCAAGGAAGGTTTATATCAATCAATTCATAAATGATCATTTGAAAACTGAAAATTTGCAATGCATCTCTACATTGATGTCATAAAAACTCAGTTCTACACTGTCTTGCATAGACTAATGGGCCAACTCAACTCTATGCAAGATATATAAAAGAATATAAATCCATGAAAAATTGGCCTCAGGCAAAATCTTGAGTAAGGCAGCTTTTCATTGTTTCCTCTCTAAGTCCCTCCTCTTTGAGAACTCTAACAGTTGTCAGTGCCTCAGCCAATCCCCAGCTACAGAATACCACCTGCACCAGTCAACCTTATGTGTCACTCTTTTTCTCATCAAACTTCTTGTCCTTGAACTATTCTAGTGAATAATTCCAAGTAAGCATAGCAAATAATCATAGAGACACTGCAATACCCCAAAGTGATTTCAGACCAAAATAGTTATTTGTGGTCTTTCCCAAGCACGCAGCCTCTCTGAGATTAGAAGGTGTGATACTCATGGTCAGAAATTTCAGTGCTGTAGGAGGAGCAGCACCTCTATTTTTTTGAGTAGGAAAATGGCACATTTTATTATATTCCTCTGTTCATACCCTATATAATAAAAGGCTAATATGCAAATTGACCAAACAGCGGAACGATTGGTCGCTATGACATGCACTGACCACCAAGGGGCAGACGCTCAACGCAGGAGCTGCACCCTAATGGTTAGTGCACTCCCACAGGGGGAGCGCTCTTAGCCAGAAGCTGGGCTCACAGCTGGCAAGCACAGCGGAAGGAGCCTCTCCTGCCTCCTCAGCAGCGCTAAGAATGTCCAACTGCTGGGCCTAAGCCATCAGTCGGACATCCCCCAAGGGCTCCCGGACTGCAAGAGTGCACAGGCTGGGCTAAGGGACACCCCTGAGTTCACGATTTTCATGCACTGAGCCTCTAGTTTACAATAAACTCCAATAGTGAAGCAAAATCATAGAACTTTAATTTTAACAAAAACAGTTTATCTCTTTCTCCTTCCCTCCATTCTTTAATTTTTCTCCACCTCAGTCCCCAAAACACTTAGAAATTCATATATCTCCTCCCTATAAACACCACCATTTTGCTTCTAGGGATTTTGTGTGTTTGGGGCTGCTTTCACTTACAACTGTGTTCATAATAAGCTGGAGAAAATTATATTTAAATTAGGATACAGAGCACTAAGAACAAAGGAGGAATAATAGGCATCGGCACCGCAAATCAATGTCTTACACGTGCATGACCAAAACATCCACTCAGTAAAGCAAAAACATGCCATCCCCATAAACACTGACTCACTGTGCTAAGAAAATACAAACAGTGGTCAGAAAAAAAGGACTGTGAATCTGAATCCTTAACTTGCCTTTCCCCTGGCCTCAAAACAATTTGCAAAGAAAAAAATAAGCAGAAGACTAAACAAAACAGACTAAAAAGATGAGGAGCCTTAACACGGATAATTCTATATTAGAGCACTCAATGAGAACCAACAAAAAAAGTTAATAATAAATTTGGACACGTTCATAGATTTCAGAGTTCATCTGGGCAAGGGAATGGGAGTTATTATAAAAGCATTTTTGCTAGGAGTTCAACATTTTGGAGCAAGCTTGGTGGCCAAGTTTGGCGACATGACATTAGTATCATAAAATTGTAGAGTACTTGGAAAGCAATCGTTACACTGGAGATCAGTATGTTGGTTTGGCAGACTTGAATACTTTTATTAGGAAATATTTCCATTGCAGTAGTAAATAGGATATTAAGGAGATCAGTTCCAATTTTTAGGATGTTTATGATTAATATGTTGCAGGACATTTCCTGTGACAGGGAGCTGGGAACCACGTCTTCGTGTGCAGTGCGAATACACAGGTATGCGAAACAAAGCACGTTGGATGTACTCCTGCTCGCCAAGTGCCCATCTGCACGCACAGCACCAGCTCTGCAGAAGTGCAAAACAGCCTTGTGGAAGGACAGAGCCAAAAACTCATTAAGCCTAATGGTGGTGATGATCACACCAATTCTTCATATTTACTCAGTAAATTTCTTCCAGAAGGATGGATGGGGAGAAAAAAAAGGGGGTTGGGGGGGCTGAGGCAAGGGAAGGGAGGGATGCAGACAAGAAAGGAAGGGCAGAAGCAATAAAATACTGAGGCTGCTGTGTAATCAATCTATTTTTTAGGTCACATTCATATATCACATATACACATAAAATGTCGGGGGTGGGGGGAAGAAAGAGAGAGCAAGAGGCCAAGAAAAAATGCACAAAAGAGGCCCTTCCAAACAACTGGACATAACCCACTGACTTTCCTGTATACATGTCTAAGGTCATGGCACATTAGGGAGAGAGAGACACGTAGCAGGTATTTATAAGTCACCATTAACTATGCTGTGTGGTATAAAAATGACCTTATAAATCTCAATCATAACAAATAAAAGTTCTCAAAACGTGTAATTGATTTATTTGAAATTAATCATTATGAGAAAAACCTTATATGTTACAAACATTCACCCTTGAGTAAACTAGAAGTTTAAAGTGTCCCTCGGAGGCCCCTATCTCTACAATATCTTCCTAGTTTTAGAGATGGCCGTGTAGGTTTACGATTAAGCATAAATACCTTGCCTGTCGGTAAATAGGTGTAGCCAATTGCCAGATCTCTGACTTTGAAACCATTCCCATAGCAATTGAAAGGACAATGTTGCCTTAAACAGAGCACAGTGAGGTCACATTATGAGGAGACAAAAACAGCACAGCGAGGAAGATACCTCAACCTGGATACACATCTTTCAGTAAGACAACTAGAATAAAGGGAGGGGGGGAGGATTGAACCTGAAAATTGTTTCTCATTCTCCTTGTTTTCCTGGAACTATCTTTATGGTACCTTGACAGAAATAAACTGGCCCCTACTTCTGCTAACCAATGAAATAATCAATAGTGGCTTCATAAGATATAAATGAATGAAATTACTCTATGAAATTCGAAGAAAATGAGCCCCCTTTTGTCAGGAAACATAAATAAGTGGATTTTTCAGAATGACAATGTATAGTTTTAAAAATATATAAATACACATATGTAACTACTTGTCACTTTTGAGTGTGAAAAAAATGGCATTTTTTTTTTCACACTCAAAGGCTCCTCTTTCCAGGAAAAAACAACAACAACAGTCAATATTGAGAGTACAGCAAAGGCCACTTAGAGACCTGAGTCCACACCCTCATGGGGAGAGAATCCATTAGAGCCAGTGAGCATGCTTTGTCTCATGACATCAGACTTGAACTGAGGATACTGAACTGATGCATACAATTTAAGATATCCTGACTTTCAGAAATTGTGCTTTGATTACTTGAAAGATGCAAATAAATTTTTCCCATTTGGGTAAGGATGTATTTACTTTGCCTGGTTTAGATCAGAGCTTATTGGCATTGTAATTATGTCAGTAAATGCACTCATACATTAGTGCATTTTTACTAGGGTTTTCTCAAATAATTGTGTTTATAGAATCTGGCAAGCTGGTATATTTCCCTTTCCAATCCTCTACTACCCCTAGTATTCTGAAAATATAAAAAATAAGTACTTCAAGCACACAGCTCACTGCATAAAAAGCTAGAAAATAGTTTTCCCTTTATGTAATTAAATATCTGACATTGTGTCAGTTCTTAGGACTACCACATGGAGGTATCTTTCCTTCATACATCTTCGGTTCTGGGACATACCCTGATGGTGAACCTTCTAAACTACAATATCTGTGTCATCGCCAAAAACAGCCTTAGGTGAAGCAGAGCCACCCTGCTTCACACAGAATACTTTGAAATTCCTGTGAGAGTGGGGGAGAATGTGGAAGCGATGGGGTAACATTTGCTTTCTACCACCATCTCTATCTCTCTCGATGACCTTTTTCAATGACCATACAATGAAATGCCCAGATTTCAAGTACATAATTCAATAAATTTTGAAAAATATGTAGACCCATGAAAAAATGTAGAGACCAACACCTCAAAATATAAAACATGTCCATCAGCTTCAGAAAGTTACCAAGGAACTGTCCAGTCAATCCCCAGGCCCCAGAGTCAACCATTGTTCTGATTTCTAACACCATACGTTAATTCTACCAATTTATGAATCTCATATAAATGGAATCATACAGTATTTAGTCTTCGGTAATGTCTGACTTCTTTTGTTCAAAATAGTATTTTTGAGATTCATCCATACAGTTTTATGTAATCATACTTTGTCTATTTTTTAATATATTTTTATTGATTTCAGAGAGGAAGGGAGAGGGGGAGAGAGATAGAAATATCAATGATGAGAGAGAATCATTGATTGGCTGCCTCCTGCACACCCCACACTGGGGATCAAGCCCGCAACCTGGGCATGTGCCCTCACTGAGAGTGGAACCGTGACCTCCTGGTTCATAGGTGACGCTCAACCACTGAGCCACACTGGTTGGACTCTTTCTGTCTATTTTGATGGACAGTCCACATGTACTTGGTATTCTGCATCTGTTGGTCAGAAAAAAAATCCAATGAGAAGTGAAATAAAGAGAGGGTAGACGGGAGGGAGGGAGAAGGAGAGGGATAGAGAAGAGAGAGAAAAGGTAGAAGACAAGAGACTGGCATACTAATATTAAAACAGCAAATAGGAAGATAACGTATATAAGAAGATATAGCAACATTCAGAGAGGTGGAGAAGAATCTAAAATAAGAAAGAATTTTAAAGAATAATAAATGTTATAATATGCTATAAATAAATCAAGGACAGTAAAGACTGAAAAGTATCCATTATATTTGGCAATTCATCAGGTACCAGAAACCACAGTGTGAGCAATTTCAATGGTCAGAGGAAGGTGAAAAGCAAACAATCATGGATCCATGCAGTAGTAAACGGGACATGATAAAATGTAGGCAATCTTTTCAATAAGCTAGGACATGAAGAAGAGGGAATTGGAGCACTAGCTAAATGGAGAACCAGGGTAGAGAGAGAACTTCTGAAAATGAAAGAGGGTATAGTTGAGGGGTAAGGTCTTAAGCGCTAGGAATGATGGAACAAGACCCCAGAAGAGATAAGCATCTCAGTTGGAAAGCGTCAAGGAGCGAGGAACAAAGCTATTTATTGACTGCACACTGGATTGCAAGCATTCAGTTAGGGATATAAATATATTATCTAATTTAATCATCCACATAAAATTGGTATTATCCTCAATTTGCACATGAGGATACTTTTCAGACTATAAGTAATCACCCGTGGTGCCTTAGCTAGGAAGTTGCAGGGCCATGTTTCAAGTTTTGTCAAAACACATAGTCTATTGCACACCCCCGTGCTCCAAATAGGAGAAAAGCATCAGGACAGATGCAGGGTGGCTGTGTGATTACAGGTATAAAGGAGTGGAGAATCCGAGTGTAAACCTCCAAGAAAGCTGCTGATGGGGTTGGAGTGGTGAAGGGATAGGACTTTCAGGGGACTCATGACAACTGGGATCATGCCTCAAATTTTCTGAGTTCAGATCAGGCAGTTTGGAATGTAACTCAGGAGAAAGATAGGGAATCTGCAGTGACTCCAAACTTTATCATTTCAAGATATTTTCCCCTTGCACTAAGAAACTAAGATGTAGGGGTGGAGAAGGTGGAATATCATGTACCAAAAACCTCAGTAAATTTTGAAAATAAGCCAGCTATTGGAAATAGAGATCGTGCTTGAAGGAAGACTGCTATAGGCAAAGGAAAGACTAGTCACCCAGTCATACAATATTATTTGAGCAATACCTAATAGGTAAATCAGAGACGTGGCTAGGTAATTCGGGGACATCCGAAAGGGCCCCAGAGCGACCTGGGAGTGAACAGGCCAGTGAGGAACACAGGATAATTCTGAGATACTCCCAGTAGTTCCCTCTGTTTCACCAGCAGAGAAAGAAACCTGCACATGGCCAGGGGCTCGAGGTGCCTGATATTAGAGTTTGGCTTCCTGGCTCATATTGTTAGGCTGCTAGAGACTGAGAGGAAATACCTAAGAGGGTCAGGCTGCCCAAGATTGTGGGGTCTCAGAGTGCACCTGAGGAAGTACAAATGAGTAGAGGGTAAAAGGAGGAGGAGGTGCAGGCAGTTCAGAGGATTTGGCAAGGAGGGAACACATACCATAGGGTGTGAAAGAGCTGAAGAAGTTTATGGATCCATATCAAAGTTCTCACACTTTCCTAAGAGCTTTTGACTTCCTTAATATCCTATTCCTAACTTTCAGAGTTCCCAGCACCCCCATTTTCAGGGTCTTCAGATCCTCAATATCAAAAGGGTACCCCATATTTTCCTTGTATGCCCCACTCATTTTCCCAAAATTGCTTAAGACAGAAGTTTCACAGATATGACAGCAGTTAAGAGGAATGTAATAGAAAAAAGTAGTACCCCCAGGAAGAGGGAATATGATCTTTGATAAGAAAGAATGGAAGAATTATATTGAAAGGACTATGAGGAGATGAAACTGAATGTTGTCAGTAGTACACAACAAATTCAAGCTGATAAACACACGTCCCCCAGCCTGGGTTAAAAACAGGATAAAGAAGAGACCATTATGGCTATATTCAATAGGAAACAGTAGGATCAAATTGTAGACACACACACATACACACACACACACACACACACAGCAATCTCTGCATCTTGGACCTTGTGTGTGAATGCAGTTCTGCTTCCATCAAATGACAAACTATGAAAATATTATAAGTGCATTCGAGCCTAACAAGCTTGGTACAGAAATTGTGGACTCCCTCAGCACGTCAGAGTGGGTGTAAAGCAGGAAGTCTTGCTTTAAATGAGAAGGCTAATAACCACTTTGTGCTTCAAGCAAGACACAGGCAGAAAATGCTCTGTAATCACAATCAATTCAGCGCTTACCCATTATGACAAAGTGGGAAAAGGGGGCCAGATACTACGTGGTTAAATGCAGATGACAAAACCCAACAAGCTGCAAAGTCGGAGCTATGTAAGCTCGAGCTATGTTAATACAGGCAGGCAAGTGATTCGACTGGAATAGTGGCAGCCCTAGGTTTTTCTGTACAAGGGGATTAAAACACTGAAGCCAAAATCTTGAAGTGGAATTTATAAAAAGCACATTGTACTTGGATGAGATGTTTATTGGCGGTGGCGTTTTTGGACTAATTAGGATTAAAAAGAGTTGAAGCGCCTTTCTAAATGACCTTTTGATACAACCACAGAACTGGAAACAGCATTAGCAAATACTATTATCTAGTAAGTATAATGAAGATCAACCTTTAACCATCGACATCCACATTCCCTACTCAATTAAAGAAAGGTTTCAGGCCTCCAATCCCAAACACATATGGGCTTCATCCCTTCTCTGAGACAGGACCCAGAGAATGCTTATTTATTATAAATGGCCCATTGCATGATGTGCTTGAAACTCACATTAGAGCTACAAACAACTTGGGCCGACCTAT
>NW_006290031.1:3114802-3138821 GCF_000327345.1 Myotis davidii | reverse complement strand
GTCCCACTTGGAGCCCCATGATAATGTCTCACCAACACTATCCAAAAAAATAATTATTCTGTAATCCCCATGTTTAGCAGCAAATATGTTTTTTTCTGTGATGTTGTCTGAAACCTATTAACTGTCAGGGACACAACTAATTCCTCAGTGGCATTGAATTAAGAAGTATTTGTATCCAGTGTTTTGCTGGCATCTTGTTGTTACTCCACATGATTAGAGTAAGAGGAAGAGTAACAGAAACCTGTATAACATATGAAATTCAATGACCCACATTATCAATGGTGGTTGTCAAGGCCCAAGTAAGTTAATGCCCCAGGGACTAGCATCAAATCACAGACACTAAGCATTCCTGAAGATTGGTGTGGGAGACAGCCCCCAAATGGTCCCAATGACCCTCACTTCCTAGTGTTCACACTGTGTATAGCCCCTTCCCATACTATAGAACTGCTGGCCTGTGACACTAACAGGACACTAGAGAAGATGGTTGGGAAAGTTCCGAGACTGGGTCACAGCAGACATGGGGGGTTCTTCCTTGCTCTCTCTTGGACCACCCTGAGGGAAGCTGGCTTCTATGTCATGGAAACACTCATACCATCCTGTGGTAAGTTCTCCATAAGAAGGAATTGAGGTCTCCCATCAACAGCTCAAACTACATATAAGCCATGTAAGTGAACCCCCTTGAAAGTAAACCCTTCCATCTCCAGTCAAGTTTTCAAAGGACATCAGCCTGGGAAGAATCTCAAGGGGGATTCCTACTATCTGAGGGACACCTGAGCCAGAACTGTCCAGCTAAATGCTCCCCAACTCCTGACCCAGAAAAATGAAGAGAAAGAGAAATGCTTCTTGCTATTTGGAGCCATGTTTATGGCAACTTGTTACACAGTAATAAATAACTAATACAAGTGGGTTTTATCCTTTCTATCTTGATGTTTCTACAGTCTGAGTTAAGTGAGCTTCCTGTGTTTCCCCAATATCTCATGTTTACATCTGCTGTGTCATTTATCATCTTCTATTATAAATGTTTACTTATCTGTCCCCTCTCTAGATTGCAGGCACCTTCACGGCAGGCACTGGGGTTTCCCAGAGCAGGGCATGTCAGGTGCACAATAAAACCCTGGGCCAATTTGTTGTCTACAGCAAGATGGCTCTGTTGGACAGAGTATGCAAAAATAATGAACAGTACATACAAGGAAAGCAGCTACTGGATGCCAGGCAAGACATAAATGTTGACAAACCAACAAGAACAGGTAAAACTAAATTCTTCAGGCTGGTCACAAGTTTCAGGAGCAGCCTTACTACAGCAATAACCTCTTCGGGGAGCAGTTACAGGTGCTAATCCAAGGATTTCTGCAATTTGAACTCAGTGGAAAAGTGCCTAGCACTTAAAAATAGGCTCAAAATAAAGGTTAATTAAATGAACACTTATTGAACAAAAAACGGTAAGTTGATTTCAGGAGGTTTTTTAGGGACACCTCAGATTGCAATATTTGAAGTAAAATACAAAAACAGATCCAAAGACACAGAAGCATCAAACAGACTGTCACACCTCAGAGGGAAGGCAGAGGAGGGTGGGTGGGTGGGAAAAGATCAACCAATGAACTTGTATGCATACTAGAGGCCTGGTGCAATTCATGCACAGGTGTGGTCCGTAGGCCTGGCTGGCAATCAAAGCACAAGTGTCTCTGCAAGGAAGGGCAGGTCCCAGCTGACCTCTGGGCCCCAGGCAGCACCTGGGTCCCCAGGCCCCAGCGCACCCCCCTCCACCTAAGTCACAGCGCCCGAATCCCCATGTGGAGATGCGGTGAGCATGACCGAATGAGCGGGCCGGGGTGCAACATGGGCCTCTGGCCACTAGGTGATGCTGCATGGAAGCCAGATGGCCAGCATGCTCTCTTCCAGCTGGCCTCACAGACCAGCTCCTTCATGAATCCATGGAGAGAGCCCAACCGGCCCTTGCACCCCGGTGGCTGCAACCCAGCTCACCTGGAAGAGGCCATGCAGGTGCAGGGCAGGCTCTCGTGGGGTGCCCGGCACCTGAGTATGGGGGCTTCCCCTGTGTGGGGGGGAGAGGGAAGTGGGGAGGAGGGATTCCCCGGGGTGTGAGCCATGGTATCCCGGGGAAGAGTAGTAGGGGGAGTTAGAGCGAGCTTGGCAGACACCCCACATTCTCACCACACCTCCATCCCCGTCACCCCCGCCCCCAGGTAGTCAGCAAAGGGTCACAGTGCATTCCCAACACCCGCCATGATCCACGCCGCCCCCTGGTGGTCGGTGCACATCATAGGAGCAGTCAAACCCCTGATTTGAGCTTTTATTATATAGGATATGCATAACCCATGGACACAGACAATAGGGTGGTGAAGGCCTGGGGTGGGGAGCAGTGGTGGGCTAGAAGGGGTCAATGGAGGGGAAAAGGAACATGCATAATACTTTCAATAACAAATATTTTTAAAAATAAAATAAAACTTCAAAAAAAGCAACATAAAGCATTTTAAATGAAGCACAATATGTAGAATGTTTACATTTTACATGAAATATATTAATTGAAAACAACAATTAGTCAGAAGGGCAGCTGCCCACTGTAGCCTCAATACCATTAAGCATCTGTCCACTGAACCAGCACATCCCCCATACCAGGTGGAGTGCCTGCCACAGAGTAGGTGCACAGTAAAGATTTGCGGGATGGACTCAACTTAGAAATGTTTTTAGTTCCATACACTAAGCTTCTTCCATATGATTGGAATGAAATTATGTCCAGGCTTCCAGAACCACCAGGCTAACTCCATGAGCAGTTTAGTGTCAGGCCTCTGCCTCAGAATTATCATTTACACATTTCTGGTCACAGCCCTATATGAATGTCTAATCTAATGTCAACCTAATGTCATCCTGTCTATCATCACACCTTGGTATGAGAATCTAAGAGATAATTTACAACAGCAAAAGACATGTTACCTCTCTCAAAAGTTTCCCTCTTCCCAAAGGGCTCCCTGAAACCCTCGGGCACCTCTGCATCTGCCTCAGGTATCCAGGCCTCACGTGTCTGACATTGTGAAGACAAGTGCCACTTCAGTGCACTTCCTCCAGAATCAGACATAGCCAAAGCAGGGTATCCATAAAAGAAGACACTTTAAATGATAGTTTCATGCATCTCACTATCTCCAAATCACTCATTGGAGATACAAGCTGATAAATCACCACATAAGCGAATCTTTTCATTGTCAGACTGCTAAGGAGCTTTATTCATTTCTCTCCATGGCATGTAGTTTCTCCAGCAGTCAAAAAAAGTCTGCCAAAAAAATGAATGTTTTTCTATGCATTCAGAGCCTTGCAATATTAAGAATCACATATACTGAACATGCTCACTTAGTCCCCAAATCCATAAGAATACTATCGCACCAAATTTTCATTTTATGTAACACTCTCAAAATTTCCCCTGAGTGTTATATAAAATAAGAATCCAGTCTAATGTTCTGTTTTAAACACAGGGACTTTTATCTAAAGATTTCAAAGCATGTTGTAACTGAGGTTAAGTGATTTTCAAAGGCTGGCTACCCAACAAGTCAGCAGATTGGGTCCAAATTACCTAGCTCTAAATTCCACTATAAAAAAAAAAGCACGGTTCTCTGAGATTTGTTACATCAGTACTAGAAGAATTGTATGATGTACTCATTGGTCAATAATTCATTCTTATCTGAAGAATGACCACAGATCATCCTTTCCTCCACCAAAAACAAAGGGAAAACGTTCTTTCTTTTCAATAAAAAGGCAACAGAATTAGTCTTAACCGGCTATAGAGAAAATATCACCTTGCATCATACAAAACTGACAAGAATGTGTTACAATAGAATGAAAAAGTCATTCACATGAAACCAGATCTAAGTGGACCTGCTTTCTCTGTACTGAGACAGTCTCTATACTTGAGGCTGTTTGGTCCCCTCAGGTGCCTTGATATACAACTAAAGAATTTAATCTGAAATTACTATCAATAAAACCTGGACATATAAAAGTTTGTGTTTTTTTATCTCTCATTTCTGAGGAAGAATTCTCCATTCTATACTTTTCCCCAACATAATGACTTGCAGCAAGCGTTATACTTAGTCTTTGAAAATGCAAAGTTGTTACTTATTTGGATGAGTAAGTCTTTCTAATTTTGGATGACAATATTAAAACGTGTTCTTTAACAAGGAACATTACAGAGCAAGCTGGTTACAATGATATGGATCATCTGGTAAAACTTGTGTCCAAAGGAACAGATTGCAACTCTGAACATCTTAGGCCAAAGAATAGTCATTCTGGTCATCCCTAAATGACCTGAGCCTCAAACCAACCTATGCAAAAGGAACCTAGTTCATATACTTGACCAAAATTTCAGGAAAATTTGCAACCAATAGGTTAAAAAAAAATAAAAAGCCCTAGGATAAGATGACAACTTACAATTTCTAAGCACCACAATTTCTTGAATTTCCCAATAGTCTCACATTCAGTCAACAATTTATGTCAATCAATTATTTTAAAAAAAATAGGGAGCATATTTTAATATAAATGAATTTTTATCATCCTGATTTTCCCCAGTCGATCAGAAGAAGATGTACTCTATACACACACCTGAGATATAATTCTTATTGACAGTAAATACAGCTTAAGTCTTTCTTGGGTAGTTTTAAGTGTTTGCTACAAATTCCAACGGAAATGTGAAAAATATGTTAGTGCTAATGTTACTTACATCTACTATGTGTCACATTAAATTATCAGTAGCTAATGTGTTTGGTTCCCAAAAGTTCTCAAGTGTACATTTAAAAAATGGTATAAAAACATAATGGCTAAATTGAAATGAGAAGACTAATAAAAAATGTGATGATATCTTGACAGATTATTGCAACCAGTTCTTACAAAGCTAACTAAAGCACCAAGGAATTCAAGAGAAATGTATACTTTTCAACTAGAATGACTCAAGTTGGAGTCTTTATAAAGTGATCTACCCAACCCTTAGTGAGCTCATAAAACTTAAAACTAAATTCTCCATTGAAACATTTTTTTCAAAAGTAAATTTAAAAGCAAAAAATAATAATAATTTAGAATATCTTTCATCTAAAAGCAAATGTTTTATTTTTTATATTTGAATTGATTTGCTTTTGCTTACATATAGAATTACCCCAAATGTTTGAAGTAACAAGCATTTTTATTTCTATATGATTCTGTGGGGTGGCTGAGCAAATCTGGCCTATGTCAGCTTGGCTAGCACTGAATAATCTATGATGGCTCACTCCCATGTCTGAAGTTAGGTGGCTTGTTGGTTTGGAAAGACCAGAGCTAGAACAGCTTATATCTGCTCCATGTGGTATCTCATCCTTCAATGAGATATTCAGAGTTTCTTTACACAGCAGTCTCAAGGTTTCAATGAACAGCGAGATAGGGTAATCTCCAACATGCAAGTGTGCCTCAAACCTCTACTTCAAGCATGTCAAACTCTGGGCCCGTGGGCCACATGTGGCCCACAACAAATATTTTTGTGGCCTAGCCAATATAACGGTATGTAAGAAACATTTTAATAAAAATTTTATAACTTAATTTTTACAATATCCTGTTATACATAATTATTAATAATGAACAACAATGTTCACTAATGACTGATCACTTATAATCTGTTGCATTCATTTCCCTTATGCACCTTATGCACAGATGCACCATTTCTCTCCACTAACACTAGCAGCGAATATTTTAGCAGCCAATTGCCATATCATTAGTCTTATACTGACTTGTTTGGTGTGCGCAACAGGAAATATTTTGCTTTAAGAGAACAAGAAAAATAGGTTTATTTGCGTTATGCTTATTAATTTGCAGTTATTTGGTGCCTGGTAAGTTAATGTTCAAGAAAAAATATTAATTTTTATTAAAGTGTTCTATTATTTTTTATTAACAATTACTCATTTATTTCAGCCTTTGTATTCAGCATGTCTCTATCGAAATAAACCTACGTTTCTATGAAAATTGAAGCTTTTGTTTTTTTGCAGCCCACATAAACTTAAACCCTGTTTATCTGGCCTGTGTTAGCCTTTGAGTTTGACTTGCTTGCTCTACTTGAATCAAATTTCCCAGTGTTCATTTAACCAAGGTTAAGTCACATTATCAACACTAGATTCAAGGTTAGAGAAAGAAGACTCAACTTTGATGTATTTGTGACTTTTTTTTACAACTGACTACAATACCTTCAACTTTAAGAATCAATATCTTTGTTTAGGATCTGAGGTATAGGGAAATTGTTCTTATTCCAATGTTAATGTGGATTCCAATGTTAATGCAGCTTCTCCATTTCTGAATTGACGAAGTGATATTTCTTCTTGTTTTATAGTATTAATTTATTCTTTGTGTCCCAATCATCTCCAGAATATAGGTGTATATTTAGTGAAGAGAGCAGCTAACCAGGTAATGGGAAATATCAAGATTAATGTGAGAACAGACAAAACCAAATGTGTACCTTTATTTATATATTGCAAGCCAAAAAGCAAGAACCACCTAAAAATTTCTAATTTGTGTTATGTCCCATGGATGTGACCTAAGTACAGGGTCTGGGTTTCAGAGGGGGGAAAAATGATACTAGTAGTTGAAATTAACAAAACAGAAAAACTTGAGATCTAGGGTAGGCCATTTATTTTTATCTCAATAATAAAAAGTGGGCTTTTTCTTAATATTAAAAAAAATGTTACCTTTAATATGGAAAACTAAGGTAATCCCATTTTTAAAAAAAATACTACTTAGAGGCAATAACTCAAAGAGCTAATGCCAAACATAATTCAGCCTGCTCTGCTAACATTATTAGGGTAATGAAAGCCTCGTTTTCAGAAAGAACATCGAGTATAATGGCAGCCATTTTGTTCAACACGATCTGATCAAGAACACTTCATCATGGGTAAGTGGCAAGAAAGACTTTCATTACCTCCTAATGGCAATTAAGTAACCACTGACATCATTGGTAGGAAATGTCTTTCATCACCATTTCAGGTTTCTCAAAACAGAAGGAAACGTGATTTTGTTATTGTAGTGTTAATGCAGTTAGGGTGTGTCATAGTCTCATAAAAGTAAAAACAGAGCCTGAAATTTAATGACAATCACCTTTACATTTTTGCTGAAGACAAGTAACTAGATGCATTTGATCAAACCCCCAGCCAGACTAGTAAGGCATCTTTTTCTTGTCAGAAAACCATTTTTACTCCACCGTAGAATGGATTATTCTAACCTAATAATAAAGGCAGTCGGCAGTGGGATTTGAAGTAGAATTGTGCATGTGGAAGTAAGAGTAATCCATACATTTTTCCACTGGTATCTTACGGTATCACATTTCCTACTCTTACCTTTAAACCCACTTATTTTTTTCATCAACATATTTTATTAGCATTGTGGAACTATATGGTTTTTGTTTCCCTGAACCCACTTTTAACCTTTTTCTTTTATTTGGTCAATACATAACAGAATCTTCATGAAATGCTTTAGCCTAAAAACCAAAAATGCAAAATAACATATAATTTTGTGATATTTCATTTAACTCAATAATTGTTTCCATATTTTTGGGCTCTCTCTGGCTAGTGTCAAACTGTTTTGATTATTAGCTGATGAAAATGAGGAAATTTTTTTCCTCTCTACACTGCTGTTCAGCTTTCACTTAATAGCAGTTATTTCCTCTGATATCACAGCTTGCAAGCACTGCTTCACCATTTAACTCGTGTGCTTCACATCTGACTGTACTGCAAAGTAATCCTGTGTGGAAGCCTATCTCTGCTCCCAGAAGAAATTTTATCCATTGGCAGCTAAGGCATCCTTCTCAGAATTTAAAGAAAAAGAGACCACCATGATTGCAAATATATAATACGGTGCTCTCATCCTCTTAAAAATGCAAAAATCCATAGACAAAGGGTTGTAATTACTCTTCTTAATTTATGGCAGAGGAAAATGACATTTGCCATCTTGAAACTTTTTCCTTACCTGAACAATCAAATAAGTTAAATATAACCAGAAATATTTTATACTTGTATTTATTTATTTATATTTGGTTTAGCTCCAAAAGAAACAAGCACAGACAATTCTATGATGCCTCAGGTAGGTTTCAAATGCCTTTGCTGAAGTTAATCAAGGTTGGGCATTTTTTTTAAATTTCTACAAAAGCAAGATTGAGACTATAATTGAAAAGTTTTGCAATACAAGAAGGAAAATGGCCAAGAAGATCATTCAGATCACATCTGGTTCTAAAAGTGACTCAAATCTTCTCACAGAACCACCTTCATGTCTATACCAGAAATTAATCTCCTACTTCCTTTCTTCCTTTCCTCACCTATGAAGTTAACAGCATTTAACATCATTTTTAAACTAGAGACCCAGTGCACAACATTTGTGCACTGTGGATGGGGGGGGGGGCGGGCCCTCAGCCCGGCCTCTGCCCTCTCACAGTCTGGGACCCCTCAGGGAATGTCCACCAGCTTCTCCTAGCGCTGCCTCAGAGGCAGGAGAGGCTCCCGCCACCGCCACTGCACTTGCCAGCCAAGAGCCTGGCCATTGGCTGGGCAGTGTTCCCCCTGTGGGAGCGCACTGACCACCAGGGAACAGTTCCTGTGCTGAGTGTCTTCCCCTGGTGGTCAGTGCATGTCATAGCGACCAGTTGTTCAGTTGATTTGCAATTAGGGTTTTATTATATAGGATGAAGACTCAAGAGAAATTACTGCCACAATCCTAGCTTCTTGATTAAGTCTCCATATACACATAGATACACACTGAAAGCTGGGGCCACTGAAGCTCACTTTGAGCAAATACCACTCCTGTCATCCAGAGCTGACTTCACAAAGGCATGGCTGCCATTTACACCTGCTTTGGCCTTAATCTAAAAGGTCAATATGTAGGCTCTTGGCTGCTTCTAAAGTGATCTCCAAATTTTTGACAGATCTTTATTCCTGTTCTTTTTCTCGCTGCAGGTCTAAAATTCTGGACACAGTAAGGCCACCGCCTAAATCCCAAGGCATTTTTTAACCTGGGAATGTCCCAGGGTCAAAGCAGTCAGCCAAGTCCAGGGAAGTCAACAATCTATGACTCACGAATTTGGGTAGTTTGTAAGGAGTCACAAATATTTGGGCAAATTCCATGCAGCATCCATCACAGGGGCATATTCCATCCACAGAAGTGGGGGCGGGGGGGGGCTAGTAGAAGGAAATTAAAGGTTCTCATTCTCATTCTAATTCTAAACACTTATTACACAGTTTCTAGGGGTCAACATACAATGTCGCTTGGATTTATGTTGCAAGTTTTAATTCCATTTTGAGCTATGTGTTAAATGATTTTCATTATCTTTTTATCATGGAGAAATATGATAAAATCAAATCATAAAAAATTTCATCCCTTTCCACGTACCTTATTTCCAGTACAAATAGGAAAATAAATATCATTATGGAGAAAGATCTAGTGATAAAGAAAAACAAAATGTTGTTGATATGCAGAAAATTAAAAAGAGACTAGAGCATTGAATAACCCATTCAAAAGACTTTTCTGAAAATAAAATCCACAAAGTCTGAGAAAACCAAACTCCAACTGTTATTTCAAACATGAAACTTTTAAAATAATTTTTAAGTGAAGGGATCTTCATTCTTCTGTAATGTTTGTATGTATTCTGAAAGAAAAGTTAAATATTGTGATTTTTCAATGTTGTTTTGCAAGTGTTTTGATCCAAAGAGTTCAATTTACTGAACTTCCCCTGAAAAGTATGTGTTGTCCCTACTTCTCTGAGCAAATTTGGTGTATGTTAGGAACTGGAAGGGATTATAGGAAAACCGCAAGACATAGTTCTCTTCTGGCTATTATTATTATTTGGCACCAGAACTTGAGCCTGAAAGGTTTATTTCTGTAAAGTTCAAAACACATCTTGTGTGCACTATGTAATTATCATATTATATGTTATATTTTTTTACCTCCTTGAGGGAAATTTGCTCTTTTAGTTTGGTTACCAGATGGCATAATTCCCTAGTTCTAGTGAGTGTGCTTGTGTGTATGTGTGTGTTTATAAATATATCTGAAAGCTTACATGTGATAGATATGATGGTCTTCCAGACAAGCCTTCAGCTGGCTCTCAAGGAGGACAAGTCAAAAGTCATATTGCTTGCTCTGGCCGGTGTGGCTCAGTTGGTTGGGCTTCGTCCTGTGTACGAAAAGGTTACTGGTTTGATTCCCGGTCAGGACACGTTTCACTCTCACATTGATTTTTCTCTCTCCCTCTCCCTTACTCTTTCTCTGAGAATACATTTTAAAAATATTTTTTAAAAAATAGTCATATTGCTCAGCCTTCAGCAGGTTTAGTATTCATGTTCAAATTTCTGTCTTTAATGGTCACATAATTTTCAGCCAGTTTCTTGCAGCTTGCCTAGTTGGGCTACATGGCAAGGCTACCACTTAGTGGAGCTTGCCTAACCTTTGGTGAGCATGTTACAACTTAACCCTATCAAGGAAAGTCCCCATTTGTGGTTGGGTAAGTTGCTTTCTCCCAAGAACCTCCTTCCCAAAAATATTCTTTCTGATGGCAAGTGCCAACCTTTAATCTGTTCAGAAACTCCAACATTGGGTTTACTTTTTGGCAAGTGAGCCATTAAAGGCTATATCATTGTTTCTGATAGATTGCTATTTAAATATGCCTAATACTAAGGAAGGAAAATTGTAATGCCTACAATTTTCTCAAATTAAGAGATTTTTGTACAGCTAATTGTCAACTTAGAAGACATTTGAATGTAAAAGTATAGTCACGCTCAGAATGTAAACACACACCAAAATACTGACAGTGATTCTCTCTGAAGGGCACAGATGAAAGTAAAGGGGGCAAGATGTGGTGTTTCTCTTGGTTTTCCATACTTTCTGCATTGAGCAAGTACTTTTGATATTAGACAAATGCATGTTCCTCTTTATTTGCATACCAGCTATGCAGAATGAATCAAGCTGCTAAGGAACAATATCCTTTATTATAGACAGGGAAGCCAAGGCTCAAGAATTTAAGTGACTTACCTAAGGTAAGTTGTGATGGTTGATTTTATATGTGAACCCGACTGACCAAGCATGGGAGGGTCAGCTGGTTAAACAGCTTTTCTGAATGTGTCTGTGTTGGTGTCTCTGGAAGAGATTAGTATTTGAATTGGTGGAATAAGTAAAGCAAGTGGCCCTCTCCAATGACGGTGGTCATCATCCAACCCATTGAGGGTTCCCAAGGTGCAAAAAGGCAGAGGAAAGTCGAACTGGCTCTCTGCCTGACTGTTGGAGCTGAGACGTGCATCTTCCCCTGACCTTGGCTCTCAGGCTTTCAGACCTAGACTGGAATCTACATGCTCTGCTCTCCAGCTCTCTGGCCTGCAGACTACCCCATCAGCTCCACTGGGGCTCCACTTGCAGACAGCAAAGTGTGGGACTGCTCAGCCTCCACAATCACATGAGCCAACACCTCATAACACATCTTTCTAGATTTATGTATATAAATCCTATTGGTTCTGTTTCTCTGGAGAACCCTGACTAATGTAGCAACACAACTAGTCACTGGCGGAATCCCAGCTTCTCAGCTTCTGCTCCAGGACTTACGCCACTATATCATGAAGCCTTTCCTCCACCTCCTCTCTGGTTGGATTTCTGAAATAACCTCTTTCTACTGTGCTCATCTCACGCTTATTGTGACTTCCCCTACAAACAAAAATGTAAAGTCAAGTCAATGGAACAATACAACTAAGAGCAATGAATATCTTCTAAAATAACATCCTACATAAGTGACAAGAACATAGTACAATCTCATTGTGCATAAATTAGTGTGTGCTTACTATCTCAAATTATCTCAAATAATCTCAAATGATCAAAATACCTCTGAGAAGCTAATAATTCTGAAATATTGACTAATCTTTCCAGACTTTCTTATTAAAATATTCAAGATTACATAAAATATGGAGAATATATAAAATGTCAAAGCTCTAACAAAAGCCTAAAACTTTTCTGAAATATTGAAAAAGCAACAATCTATCCTAACACTGACTTGGTAAAACCCATGAGATGGTCTCTGCTATTTCTCAGACCCATCCCACCCATTGGCCCACTTTCAAATAAGCAAAATATAACATAAAAACACTATCGACCCAGTAAACAGTATAGTTCTATACATTTTCAGTTTTTAAAAAATTCCAGTCTAGCTTTTATCAGTGCTCCTTGCTGCCACTGTTGAGCACTTACCACATTCTAAGTGTTCTAGACAACTTCTCTAATTCTCACAATAGACCTACAAGATAGGCGGTGTTACCATTTGCTTTACTGATGCAGAAAATGAGGCTCCAAGAGCTACTTGCCCAAGTAATTCACACAGAGACACTTCCATTTCTACCCTGATAAAGATTAAAAATTTATAAGTAATGTTGTATTTATGTACTTTGTATGCTAGGTGCTAACAAGTTATATCTAGAATCTTGTTTATAATTAGCCAGGTCATCAAACCATTTCAGCAGTTGACCAGGTTATGCATTTTACAAACATCTTCCTTTGCAGACAAAAGAATATAGACACAAAATTAATTATCTATTCCCTCCTTAAAAGGCCAAATCTATTTAAGAATGCAGCTGGAGGGCTATATGAGATACTCCTCAGAAAAAGAAAATACTTAATCTGGTTCTTGCATAGAATTTCCTGAGGGGAAAGTGAAATGCCCGGTCTCCCAGAACATCAAAACTTCAGTTGAAAATGAGCTAATCTTTCAATCAGCTCCATTGGGCCCATTGGCGGGAGGCAAAGGAAGCTTGGACAGTCACAGTCTGTTATGAGACTACGGGATTTTCGTCCTCAGAGTTATTATTTTGGCACCTCTTTCAAGCAATAAATCCTTTAAAGCCTAACAAGTAAGTGTAGAAAGATTGAAACTAAAGCTGCAATAGTTGCAAAGCTTTTAATGTGTCACTGGAGTAAACCATCGTGTTCACTCTTCTAAACAGAAATGTCCTTCAGTACTACAGGGTTATTTCTCACCACCTGCTATATATCTGGCACTGTGTTAGAAGCTACAAAGACCACAGACACATGTAATCCCAAAACAGCAATCCCTGTCTCAGGAAATGTAATATAGCCCTGGCCAGTGTTTCTCAGTGGTTAGAGCTTTGGCCCATGCACCAAAGAGTCACGGGTTTAATTCCCAGTCAAGGGCACATACCTGGATGCATGTTTGATCCCTGGCTCCAGTCCGGGCATGTGGAGAATGCAAGGAGTTGATGTATCTCCCTCACATTGATCTCTCTCTCTCGCCTTTTGCCTCCTTCCTCACTCACTGTAAAACTCAATGGAAACAATATTCTCAGGTAAGGATTAACATGGAAGGGGAGGGGAGTTGAGGGGAGGGAATGTAATTGGCAAAACATTAGGGCAGTTACCACAATTTTTAAGTGAAACTTTCCTAGCACATTGACAAGAACAGATTCACCTTTGACACATTCCAAAATTGTCAAATGCGAATATGGAATGATTTGGATTTTTATGGATCGAGGTCCTATCAGAAAACAAAATTCTCCCCAGGTGGTTCCAATGAAGAGATGCTAATGAAAGGACCAAGGACAAAGCTGTGGGAAGAACTATGATAACAAACAAGGGATGGTGCGGCATCCAGAGACTGGCCCTGGGAAAGCATTCCTGGACATATGGCTGAAGGGGCATCAGGAGGAAATGGTGCTAATGGAGCCCAGCAAGAACTGAAGCTACAGGAGGGGCTGTCCAACAGGAGCTCCATGGAAGCAGGGAGGAAGTAAGGAAAAGATACCCACACCTCTTTCTACCCACCATGTCTTCCCAGTGACCAAAGACAAATGGAAGTCAGCTAATGCTATTCATACTCAACACTCAGCTGTCAGGGCACAGACTGAGGGGGAGGGGAGAGACAAATACATAACATTGGCATATGCCGATGAATTTTTATTATTATTATAAACTAGAGGCCCAGTGCACGAAATTCATGCATGGGTGGGGCCCCTAGGCCTAGCCACTGATCAGGGCTAATCGGGGCCAGGCCAATCCGGGCCTGGCCAATCAGGGCCCAAACGCCCCAGGGGGAGGGAGAGGGGAGGCGACAGTCACTGGGCCAGGCGCAGAAGGAACGGATGCTGGACTCCGATGCCACCATCGTCAGTGCCCTGCCACCGCACAGTACCCTGCCTCCCCCCCCATCCTGCCCTTGCCACCACGCTGCCACCATGGCAGGCGGATGGCGGGCCAATCAGGGCCTGCCAGCCAAGGGAGGGATGGGACACAGGAGGTTGGCTGCTGGCCCCAAGGAGGGAGCTGGCCCTCGGTCTCACTGGGAAAGGTGCTGCATCCGCTGCCACTCACCCTTGGTTCCCCATCCCAGCCTGGGGGCCAGCCCTGATCAGGCAATCAGGGCCTGCCAGCCAGGGGGAAGGATCACGGGAGGTTGGCTGGCACGGGGGAAGGGACCGCGGGAATTTGGCTGGCCAGGGGAGGTTGGCTATGGGAGTACACTGACCACCAGGGGGAAGCTCCTGCATTGAGTGGCTGCCCCCTGGTAGTCAGTGTGCTTCATAGTGACTGGTCATTCCAGTTGTTCCAGTCATTCCAGTTGTTCTGGTCACTCTGGTCGTCCCAGGCGCTTAGGCTTTTATATATATACTAGAGGACCGGTGCACAAAATTTGTGTATGGGAGGGGGGGTCCCTCAGCCCATCCTGCACCCTCTTGCAACCTGGGACCCCTCAGGGAATGTCCACAGGGATCAGGCCTAAACTGGCTGTCAGACATCCCTCTCACAATCCAGGACCACTGGCTCCTAACCACTCGCCTGCCTGCTTGATCACCCCTAACCCCCCTGCCTACCTGCCTGATCGCCCCTAACCGCCTCTGCCTCAGCCCCCGCCACCATGGCTTCATCAGGAAGGACATCCGGAATGATATCCAGAAGGTCATTCGGCTGTCCGGTCTAATTAGCATATTATGCTTTTATTATTATAGATAGATATTAATAAGTACTAAACACAACGGATTTACTATGCCAGACACTGGTCTAAGTGTTTTCACATAGATCAAATAATTTAATCCTCACAATGACCTAATAAGTTAGGACTATTACTAATCCCATTTACACATGAAAAAACTGAGGCACAGGGAGTTTCAGTAACTTGCCCAAGGTCACATAGCCAGTAAGTGGAAGATGCCAGATTGGAACCTACGTGAACCGGCTCTAAAGTTCATGGCCTTGAACTTATGTTCCACTGCCTACCAGGCCTCAAACGCTCCCTCCACGGCAGCACCCTGCAGCAGCAACTCTGGATATGAAATCAACAGAACAAAATCAAATTTGATGCCTCAGGATTTCACCAAATATTTCTTATGAATGAACACAAAAAGTAAATGTTTAGGACAGATACTTTTCTACCATACAAGAAAATAACATGAAGCATCATTCTGATTTTGCCTTAAATCCCCATATATGCAGGGATTCCTGGATGGGTAGTGGGAAAATAATCGGAGAGCACTCCATTGCAAAGCAGAAAACCAGCGGCGAAAAGAAAAAAGCTTTGATTTAAAGCCCAAAGAGAGAAGTTATTTCACAAAGAGCAGCTATGGTCACTGCTTTGCCTCTAGTTCAAGCTGGGCCTGGAGAAATGTTGATGTTCTTGAACTAGTAAAATTGTAAAGCTCCTCAGAGACACTTCTTCTTGGAGGCAGCAGAAAACTGATTAGCCATTCAACCTGAGTTAGGTAGGCAACCAGAGTTGAAAAGGAAGCAGGCATAAAGAAGGACTTATTCAAACAAGTCTGCAATAGTCACCAGATTGTTGTTGCAACTCATCACATCCTTCCTGGAAAATATGGAAGAAATGCTAAGCTTTCCCTGGCCCATAATAAATCACCCCAGAGCTGCCACTCCCAGGCTAAATCTTCCGGACCGCTCCCTACCTCTCCCTTTTTTTTTCTTCCTATTTTTCCTCTCTCATATTTCCAGTCAGTGAAAGAGAAAGAGAAAATAGTGGGAGTAAAGTAGACCATTTCTGCCCCTGTATTGTTCTGAGTACCAAAGAAAATAAGAGTATGACTCTTCTGTTCCTACTTTTGCTCTAAGATTTCTGCATCGGAAATCACAGTTGACAGGTGTCCACCAGACAGGCTCATCACTTTGGCTTTGCACTGAAAGAGAGCATGTCATCACTTAAAAAGATGAACGTTTTCAGATGGATCAGAGGACTCGTGTCCAAGTCTTCTCTCCCACTGTCCTGTACATAGCATCGCATTGCTTGGAGACTTATTTCTTTGAACTATCAGTAAAATTATTAGTTTTAGCACATTGCAAAGCATAGTAGAAACATTACCTAATTGGTCTTCATAACAAACTTATGATTTCTCCAATTGGCTTATCTCTGTTCATGCCACACCACTGTTCATGGGGACAGTCAGGTAGAACCTCTGATGATTTGAAAATTAAATAAGGCAAAGTATGGTGTGGAAAGGATAAAAAAGAGTACGTTGACAGTGGAGAAGCCATACAAACACTACTTCAGCCAGGTTAAAAAGGTTAACATCAAGAATGATAAGACATATTAATAGTATTCCTGATATTATGAAAACAGTGCTTTCTCTCTGATTTTCCTCCGAAAAACTCCTAAATCCAGTCTTGAGTCAAATCCCAAGTAAGGGACATTCTACAAAATCTCGGATTTCAGGGCCACATCCACACCACTCCTGGCTATACAGGAAAATTCATCAAATCACCTGGGAACACAAGGAGATTCTCTGTAAGATTCTTCTCCTAGCAACCCAGTGCTGTCTGTGTCCTGCTAGTCTCCTGCTCCGTGGATAAGGACTGTAGCATCCCGGGGCAACTAGGCAGGGAGTGCAGCACAAGCCCCGCTCCTCTTAGTTCACCCGGCCCTGGGGCCAAGACTGTGCCCAGGCAGGTGCAGAGAAGAGCACCGGCACCCTTGCCAGGGACCACCACCAGGGTCTGAGGTCATTTCTTCCCAACTCTTTCTGCACAGCCCAAGGAATCTTGATCAAGCCTAAGAGAAGAAAAACACTTTCTTACATTATCACGAGTTCTTGCCAATCTTCCAATCCTTTCTTTCAACTGCTGTTTCTCCCAGGAGTTTTAAACTCAAAAACAGGGATCAACTGGCTTGTTTTCAATTGTTCTGCTAGAACTTTCTTTCCTGAAATAGTGAGCTCAGACTGCCTGAAATAGAGATAAAAGCCATTAAAAAAAGAAATTACTAAAAATGAAAATACAGTTGTTAAATGTCAAAATTTTCCCCCTGACGTAATTTGAACCAAGCTAAATTTCTGTATTTGAGGTACTAAGTAAGACCAGGACCACAAAAGTATAGAACGCAGATGGAAAATACAGCTTTCTCAAGTTGCTTCCAGCACATCCTGACAAACTTCTTCACAGCCTTTTCATAATAATCTGTGGACTATCCTAGGAAATGGCCAGAGCAACAAACTGAAAAGACCTACCTAGTTTTCTCTGGCTAAGCCCTTAGTGTATGGTAACCAACGCGGGAGTAGGGGACAAACATCATGCTTAGCAATGGGAGACTATTGTAATGACATCATAACTTCATCATGGGCTTTGTAACTCCAAACCACTGCAAAGATCCAGAAGACCCTGTGCAGACAGACGTTTGCAACTTCCTCCTGCCCCAGTGAAATCACTCTCATACCCCACCCAAAAATAAACACGGAAAGGGCATAGAAATCTGAAGGGACATGAGTTTAATCTAAAAGGTACTGAGATATCAAAAACAGACAAAACAGGAAGAGATAAAGATTACAAATTGTTGCCCTGCAGTGTGGGTCAGTGGTCAACCTATGAACCAAGAGTTTACGGTTCGATTCCCGGTCAGGGCATAAGCCTAAGTTGCAGACTCAATCCCCAAAGGGGGTGTACAGGAGGTGGCTGATCAATGATTCTCTCTCATCATTGATGTTTATATCTCTCTCTCTCCCTTTCCCTTCCTCTCTGAAATCCGTTTTTTAAAAAGGTTTTTAATTGCAAAACATAATATTTATTTTTCTTAACTACCCAGAGACACTTTCAGCAATAGAAAAAAAATTCCTATATTTTACTTGCATTTCTGAGTTTAATGAGGGTGACTACTGCTCTGCTAGTGAATCCTCCAAAGCCCATCTTTCCAACACATAGCAAAATGGAATGAGATCAGACATTAATAACTGCCCTCCAGTAGCAAATCACAATATCCCAAATCAACTGTCACACAAAATATTACTGGTTACTACTTTGGCTAAGTTGTGGATATTGCTGAGATTAGAGAAAAAAGGAAAACATGTGGAAGGGAGGGAAGAAAAGAGGAATGTAAGAAGAGAGAGAATAAAAGAGGAAGGGGGAAGAAGGAATGGAGGGAAAGAAAGAAAAGGAAGGGGAAAAGAGCAACAAAAATGACCTGTATTGTACAAAATAACTCCAATCATTTCCTCAAGAAGTTGTTAATGAAATAAAAGCTGATGATAGTGCCAAATTGTTCAAACAAGTTATGCTTCAAAAATCTCTCTTCAGTACATCCCCATGAATTCAGAACAACAAAAAATAGTTTTCTTATCTCTACCCATCTGGTTTGAGTCTCTTCTCCAAAAGAACTTCAAAACTCTATACACACATATAAAATCACCTATTTATAAAATGCTGCTTTTAAAAATGAATGAATGAGATAAAAAAAGAAGAGAAAAAAGCTAAAGCAACCTAAAGCCCTTGAACATCTACACATTGATTTTCCTCAATGTCTCCATATCTTCATGCACTTAGGTAAATCTAAAACCCAGATCTATTATTCACCAAATGGATCTGCGCTATTGCTTACAACTGGAAAAGGTGCAATTGTCTCAGCAGAGCTGTAACCATTTACCAGACTTCACTGTAAATGAGCCTTCTTTCCTCTCCGCTCCTCAGAAAGGGCGTAATGGCAACACCAGTCACTATGACTGGTCCACAAATGCCTTCACGGAGATTTGAGAAGACCCCGAAAGCCCACAAAGCTTACTGGCTTGCATTAAAAAATGCACAAATGAGTTTTCTTTTCAATTCCAAATTCTTAATTTTTTTTATTATTTTCCCTAGCACAGAGCAGGCTTTGTGCGTGTGGATCTCCCTAAATGTTTATGTCTCAAAGGACAAGGAGGTGTGAAAAATGTGACTCAAGTTCTTGACAAATTCATATTACAAGACATGGCCTTGAAAATGAAAGGCAAATGAAATCCCTCTTTCCTCTAAATTTTCTTTCATGTCAAAGGTTAGCCTTGCTTATTCAACAACTTAGACCTCAGCACTTGAAAAATAATGAGTCTATCCAAGTAGTATCAACAGCTAAGATTTTAGAAACACAAAAAGAAAGTCTTTAGAAAAATAACTTGGGGTTAGCAGTGAGGGAAGAGTTCACAGTTTTATTAGTCCAGAAATAAATTATTTCAAACTGAGTAACTGATACAACATGTTCATTTGTTAACTCCCCCATTACCCACCAGGAAAGTTTGAGAATGAGGACATTTGACAGGAACTGCCTGACTCACTCTTAGGACACACTAAAATCTAGAGTATTCATCCTATAAAATAAAACTGTCAAGAATGTAACAATCAAAAATGAATTCATCTCTTTTCTAAGAAAAGTATAATAACTAGACCTACTTTTAAGCCAACAACAAATCTCAGCCACAGGTTACCCACTGACTAGAACATAAATTTTTGCAATAAATTTATTATTTGTTCTTTCTCCCCCCACCACTTGTGGGTTAATTAGAGTGATCCTCTGACAGGCCACGAGAGTTAAATGCCAGATAACTTGCAAATCAGACATACCTCATTCTATGCTAGAAAGATGGGGACTTCTTTGTGTTTAGCTTGCACGTGGAACCATATGAAGTCGCGAGTGAAAACAGGAAGGTCACAAAATTTACCTGCCAACATGCCCTTACCAAAGCTGTCTATTACCATGGAATGTCTCTGTAAGTTCTTGGTCTGTATTGAGGAGAAAATAACAGCTAACACATAGCGTGCCAGGCACTGTTTAAAGCATTGACAGAAATTAACTCAAATAATATTTATAACATATTTTTCCTCCCTTGGAAGAAAAACTAAAACCAATTGGGAATATGAGAAAATGAGAACCGTCTGAGTTGTCTGGATGGCTGGATCATGAATTAATTTTTTCTTTCATTTTGATTGCCATTAGTGTTATTATTATATTCACATAGTAAATACAAAAGTAAGTTTTTTTCAAACCTCTTCCAAACACTATTTCCCACTGGAAAGTGAGGATAACAGTAATGGCTTCCTCATAGAGCTGCTGCATTAGTTGAACATACTACATCTTTCCGAAACACAGCTTGTACTCGTACAATAGACGACTGCTCATTGGATCTAATCAAACGACTTCACTGGCCATGCTGTCCACTCTCACCACTTCTCCATCCAACTCTCTATTCCAGTCAGGCCCAGGTTCACATCTCAATCACTCCCAGATGCCTGTCTGAAACTCCCCTTGCCTTCCCACCTCCTTACAAATATTCTTACCACTCCCCTCTGCCAATGGTGCCTTCTCCACCCTCCATCTTCCAGGTCACATGTCCCTACATCTTTGTGAGTCCTCCCCATCCTCATAGATCTGACAGAGTGCCTATGATGGGCTAGGCACATTTTGTATGTTATTTAATCCTTTCAACAAATCTACAAAAGTTAATAGTACCTCTATGAGATAAAAGAGGATTAAAGAGAATTAGGTACATGTGATTTACATACAAGGTAGTTGAGCCGGGGTTCATACTCAGGAATGAGGATATAGCCTGCACTGAAGAGCCTGTACCACAAAAATGGGTCCTCAAATTTATATTTTCTTGTAATGTTCTCTAATTGCTTGATATATAATGTTCTCTAATTGCTTAATATATGTGAAATCCGTGTGATTCTCTAAGTCCCTTGAGGCCCCAGTCTTATGCAAGGCACACCAGAGTGGTTAGCTACTATTGCTGACTCGAATTGGCAGAGGAGGAAGGACTCAAAAGTAATATAAAGTTCCCATAAAAGGGTTACTCTTTAAATATTAAATCATTCCAAATTTTCCTAAAAGGACTGTGAACTACCCGAGGCCTCAGACAGCCTTGGAGAAGCTTTGGGAAAGCACCATCACAGAGAAACACTCAACGGGTGTTTGAAGATGATGATGAGGAACTCTTTAGGGAACTGGACTTGAGACAGAACAGAGTGGAGGTGTCCAAGGAAGATCAGAGTTGTCCTGCAACATGTCAAGCATCCAAACATTTAACTTTCAAAGAGTTTAAGTCTTAAGACGAAGTGGGAAAGATAAATAGGGTGTTTCCTTCTGTCACTTTCATGTTCCAAAGCATTTCCTTTTCTTTTGACCCTAGAGGTCCATGTCGGCTGAAGCAACGTTTTAGAAGACAACTAAATTGGGTTGTTTCACTACCACTAAGTAAGTTCTGACATAATTGTTTATCCTCCATCCAGAGGCCCGGCTCCAAATGGAAAGGAGATGGAGCGATGCCTGGACATGTCTCACCACCACTCACCCAGCTCTTACTAAGGCACCACCAGGGGATATCCGAATACCTGGAGATGCCCATCTGTGTCCTGCCCACACCAGGCACTGCAACTGTTTTACAGAACTTCAGGCCCTGCCGTGTGCCTTAGGGGTGCAGCTAACCCCCAACAATCCCACCACAAAGCCATCGGGGGCAAGCAAACCTTTGACAGCAGTAGGTTTCAACCTCAGCTTATGGGGAATGACCATGTCTCTAAAAGAAAGCTCCTACCCAACACCTTTCCAGCAAACTCCTTGTTGGTCTGTAAATAGTAATCACTTCCATCGCCATGGCTCCCAGTGCTTCTTCATAATTAGTACTTTGGAAACAATGAACAAACCTTCAGTTAAAAGCTCCTCGCTCCTGACTGCAGTCCTGCTCAGCGGCCTGTATGAGTGTGTCTTTGTGACTTTCATTCAGGGCATGTGGCAGATGGAGCACAGCCAAGGCCATCCTTCAACAGCCTCATTCGCCTGCTTTTCAGGGTCAGGGGCAGCACACCAGCTGCCAGTCCCATGCCCAGTGACAGGGTGAAGGATCTTTTCCACAGAAAGGCAAGGTTAATAAACAGTCTGAATCACTGGCTTCTTATTCTTTCTACCCTATGCCAAGAGGCCTCCCTTCGCCTTGTAATACCTTCTGCCACTAACATAATTAAGCCCACAGCCTTGTACCCACTCTCACACCCTGATTTGTAGATAATTCTAATGTAACAAGACTTGGGCAGTCATGGAAAGAGGTATGATATCCTACTAAAAAAATTTCTTCACTAACCCATGCATCCTCTCAAACACTGGTTTAAATAATTCTAAAAAAATTAATAAAGCCTTATATCTCCTCAAGCCTCCAAGCACACCCGCATATACTATATCAACCAATGTATTATTTTAGGTTTTTGGGGTTTTTTTATAAATTGCTATATTACCATATGAAATACCCCCAAAATGTGAATATATGTATATTTATATTATATAATGTTACATATAAATATACAACAAGACATATTTAGAAGTATATAGCTATATATTATTTATATTTTGAATTTGTATATTATTTATATTTCATGTACAATAAAAATATGTTATGTAATATATATAAAATATATTTTTATGTAGATATTTTACATAAATGAATTAACAAATTTTCAAATAACATTTATATAAAATTTATTTTATATGTAAATATGAATGTTTCATATATTTCCATATTTTATATAAATATGGAACACACCCAGAACAAAACCTTGTAAGAGTCATTCTAGTGCCAGTGAAATTTCTTCCACTCCTCATTTTACTGTTTGTGTTCGTTACGTCACTAATGGGACAGGGTGATAAGTACAGAATCACCACATCTAATAAAGTCTGGCTCAGTGTCAGGTCAAATAAAAGCATCAACAATTCTGTAGCTTGAGATGTCCTCATGGTTTGAAAAGAGCTCCCTTGTTTTCGAGGGGAAGATAAAGGAATTATAAATAAAAGTTTCACTCCTAAATATAGACTAAAATAACTATTTTTAAACCAATTTCATAGGTCAATATAACCAATCCAAAGTAAAAACAAACACTGGAGAGAAAAAAATTTAAACAGAGCTAACACAACGCTAATATTTACTCCCAGAGGCACAAATAAATACCATGGAATAATACAGCAAATCTTTGGAAAAGGGTTGTTCAGCAGTTTCAAAAGGTTTATGTGCATATCAGACACAATCTGTGAGCACTGAAGAAGATACAAACGTAAAATTCGTATTCATTTATTTTTCGTGTTTACTTCAGACTCAACTCATAAAAGAAGTTGAGGCCAAATTCTTTCTCAACCAGCAGAGATTGTAGTGCATTATGCTGGCGACAGTGGGAATAATGTGGAATAATGTGGATGTGGCCACTGCTTTCCCTGCCCTTCCAGACCAGGCTCTTCCACACCAGGTCACTGCCGTCCTCCCACATCCCCTGGATTCAAAGAAAAACAAATAAATACACATTTTACTATTTGGCAGTATGTCTGACTTTTTAAAAGCCATTCCATCAAACATTAAAAGTAAACAATTGTACAGTTTATGTACACAACTTGCATTGTTTATGACAAGAACGAAGGAAGAAGGGCAAAGCAAATATTTTCTTCTGGCATTTCAAAGCAGCTTCTGACACAACAAGTTATTGCATTTTAAGAATAAAAACTGCCCCAGTAAATTCTGTTCCCCCCACCCCCACCCCACCCAGGAACTGCCAAAATTGCATTCTGCAAACACTAAAAAGGAAGAAAAACAATACTTCTGCTAAATACAAAGATGGTATCTATCAGAGAAAGAGTTAAGAAAATGATAGTGCCCTGAAGAGATTGCCTTTTTGCTCTGAGTATGTTATAAAATATCTTAGTAGCTCAAATGGATGCAGCAGGTCCAGGGGCCCCCTGTCACACTCAAGGCAGGGTCGATGGGGA